>NW_026594418.1:5509908-5668519 GCF_907164565.1 Psammomys obesus
AGATAGATAGATAGATAGATAGATAGATAGATAGATAGATAGATAGATAGATAGGAGAGAATTGTGCTTTGTCTTTTTTTTTAACAGAAAATGGATGATCTTAGGCTCATTACCTCATCTCATTAGCTCTTCCATAGATTTACCACAGTTCCTCAGAACAAGATTTAAAACTCTAGCCCTTGATAGATAAATTTAAAATCCAAGTGGTATAGTAATGAATTATGAATAAGGAGTATTGCACAATCACTGAGGGAAATACTTTACAACTGTTATCAATACTTATGACAAGCTCAGATCACGGCTGCCATTAACAACCTCGATTTGTAAGTGGAACATCTGTGGGATGCAGGTCATCTAACTGGCTCAAGTTCAAGTGTCTGGTAATTGGAGGCTCTGTGATGCAAGCTCAGATTGACTTCATATTTATAACTGCATTAATTACAGAAGATGACACCCAATTGACTTATAAAATGTCAACCACAAATTCAATCAGACTTCTATTTCAGATGAGCACTTCTCAGTTCAGAAGAGTAGGGATGCCAATCCTGTATGTCCATTTTACTACGCTGTGGCTTTCTCCACGCGGTGTTCATTCCTATATTTACAAAGTTTTAATCTCTCTCTTTTCATTTACAAAATTTTAGCACTGGAAATGAATTTTAAATGCATTAACAGTGACTGGCATTTACTCCTAACCTGGTGACAGCAGAATATCGAAGTTCAAAGAAAAGAATAATTAATTCAGTAGGGCAAAAACCACATATAGTAACACCAATTCAAAAGCATTTGTAACAGGTTATTTTTTTCTTGACTAGACTATTATCACTTTACTTTAGCTGAGATTTATGTCTAAAGCATAGAAAACTTTGATCTTGATATTTTTTAGAGATCAAAGTTTTACATGTCACACTACTTTACAAAGTCTCCATACAACACATATTATTCTCAAGTATTAAACTAACACAAAAGAATAGCTCTTCTCATGTTGCAAAATGCAACTTAGATTTGTGAATCCTCCAACACCCACAGAAGGGGAAAAAATAAACAAGTGATAGAAAAAAAAATGAAATTGGTCTCCAACAAAATTTTCCTTTCTCTTTTTCTACTTAACCACTTACTCCTAAGTTATAGGAGGAGATATGTTTACTTGAGGTGTGTGTGTGTGTGTGTGTGTGTTTATAGTTCTGGATTTAAACTACAAGGGAAAGGACTAGAAATTCTAATCCTCTCAGTCCATCTCTCTGACCCTAGTATTGTGCCTGAAGTAAAGGAAATTTGTATCAGCAAAAGTGCCAACAGGCATAACACAAAACATTCTATCTGTACCCAAAAAAATGTTTGAGAATTTTTACTTAGAATGAACAGAGTTGTCATGGTCATGGTGTTTCCTAACAGCCATAAAATCCTAACTTAAGCATGAGGGTCAGGAGACAATGAGTAGTGTAGAAGAAAGTAAGACACACTCAAGAACATGACATAGGCTTCACAAAGACTAATAGCAGTTCATTGTTTTTATGATAACCATAGTTAGGATTTGCTGGAGTTTGAAGTTCCTGCCTTATCTCTTGGTGGTTCCAAAGGCTGCACCCAGCAAGACTAAAACTGAATAGGAAAAATTATTATATGCTCCAGGCATACAAAAAAGGTACACTTTCCTTACTGCTTTCAAAGTGAAGTTTTCCAGCTCACTTCTCCCTGGTTGGTCAACCTAGCCAGCTCACAGAGGAGAAGAATCCAGACAGTCCTGATGGGACCTGATAGGCTAGGGTCAGACAGTAGGGGAGGAGGACTTCCCTTATCAGTGCACTAGGGGAGAGGGATAAGGGGGGAAGAGGGAGGAAGGGTGGGACCAGAGGAGTGGAGAAAGTGGGCTACAACTGGGATACAAATGGAATAATTGTAAAATAATAATAATAATAATAATACAGTGAACTTTCACTTTTTGAGATTATTTTTTATAAATTATTTTTTCCTTATTTTATGTGTATAATTGTTTTGCTTACATGCATGTCTGTGTACTACATGCATGCAGTGACCACAGAGCAAGAAGAGAGCAGCAAATTCTCCAGACCTGGAGTTAAAGATGGTTGTGAACTTCCATGTAGGTGCTGGGAACTGAACCTGGGTTCTGTTTTGTTTCTAATATGAGACTTTGTATGAAGTTATCTTTAATGGTGATGCATTGGGTTTATCTTATGGAGAAAAATTTGAAGCACACTGAGATTATGGCTTGGATATCATTGGCTGCTTTTAGCTAGTTGTACACTGAGAAACATGAGAAAAACAAATGGAAAGATTTGAAAAAGTATGTATTATTTCAGAAAATAAACACGAAGTTAAGGAATGTATGGCTTTTAAAGACACTGGCACTATGAAAATAAGTGAAAGAAAGGCAAGATGGATCAGTATATAATGGTGCTTTCCATCAAGCTTTATTATCTGAGTTTGATCCCAAAAACATAGTGGAAAGAAATAAATGATTTTTTGAAAGTTATCCTCTTACTTTGATGCATGTGCCAGCACACATGCACATATATAACAAATAAACAAACAAACGAACAAAAAAAAACAGAAAAAAAAAACCCAAACATTTTCAAAGTAAGCCAAGCAGTTCTTTGCACCAGGACAATAGAAATGATACCTTGAAAGCAAGTCAAGAATCAACAAAACCTCATCTTTTAAACAGGTGTTTAAAAGTTTGTTAGTTTAAATTCATTTGTAATCCACCCAGGTACTCTGTTTGTGGCTAATGAAGAAAATATTCCACAGACACTATTGCAGGATAATCTGATAGAGACAATTCTTTAACTGAAGTTCCTCTTTCCCAGTGACTCTGTTATGCATTACGTTTACAAAAAGAAACACAAAAACTTTACAAAACCAAAACCAAACAACAACAACAACAAAACCCTTATCAAGCAGAGTTAATAATGGCTAAGGCCATGAGAATGATGTTGACGGTTCAGAAGAGATCTTGTGAGGTTAGAAATAGCAACAATGTAGACTGTAGATTGTTCTGGGAAGTTACAATCAGTCTTCATATACAACCTAAAAAAAAGGTGTTGTGGGATGCTATTTAGACTGCCAAAGCCCTTTGGAGTTCACATCATGCAACTCTGTTCCATAGATGAAAGTCAGAGCTATGAGAGTTGAGGCTTGCCCTTCTGTGCTTTAGTTATGCTTACTTCTTGATGTTTTCCCATTTCTCTACCTTGGATTGGGAAAGTATGCCCTCCATACTATATTGGAAGTATGTGATTTACTTCATTCATTTTAATGCATCTTGCATTAAATTCCAAGGGACTCAGAGTTAGACAAAATATATTCTTTTTTAAATTTTTATCTTTTTCTTCATTATATATCCTGATTGAAGCCCAACTCCCCCAGTCCCATCCTCCCTCCCTCTTCCCCTCATCTCCTTCCCCTAGTCCACAGAGAGGGGGAGTTCTCTGTTATTGACATCTGCCCATAGCTTGTTAAGTCTCATCAGGACTGCTTGGATCTTCTTCCTCTGTGGCCTGGCAAGGCTGCATCACTAGGAGCGAATAATCAGAGACAGTCTACTGATTGTGTGTCAGAGCCAGAGTGGTGTGATTTGTATATAAAAGTATGAAATGTTCCCTAAAAGCTTTCAGGTTGAAGCTTGGGTCTCCAGTGCAATGTTCACTGGTAGGGACAGGAAATGTTTGGCTCATGCCCTAATCTTTGACGGCTTCATAACTGAATGGACTCTGTGAAAGTGGTAAAAACCATGAAAGACGAAGCCTTACAGGAGGGAGTAGATCATTTCAGATGTCTTCAAATGGTGTGTTTTATTTTGAGTTCTTTCTTTTCTGTTTCTTTTTGCTTCATGGCCTCCATAACATTAGTAGCTTTGATCCACTATGTTCCATCCATTACATTTCAGGCCCTCAGCAATGGAACAAGTCAGCCCTGCATGTCAATGTCACATGAAATTCTGTGACAAAACAAAAGGCTCTTTCTTAAAGTTGTTTTTTTTTCAGACTCTTGGTCTGAGAAACCAAGTATCACAGGAGCATTGATTTGTACACAAGCACATGATTGTGTCAGTTCCTTATCTTAGTGCTTTGAATGCCAGGAGAAGACCAGGAACCCAGGAACTCATGTTAATCCACTTCCTGGCCTTTCTTTTTTGAGTTTTCAATTTCTTCCTAGTCATTTTGTATTTGCAAACAAACAGGTGAAAATACTGTGCAGATGAGTTATTATAGTAATTCAGCCTTGCTTCCATTGTATGTGATAAGTGCTTACATGTGGTAAATGATTACAAATACACAGAGTCCTTATATTTCTGAGCATGGGCTACTAGTCAAAAAGTGTGGATAATTTTAGGCAAGGGTAGTGGTAATGGAAATATAGTTAAAAAGAACAAATTATATATGTGGTAAAGTTCAAATCACAATGGCTCACACGGGCTCATACATTTGAATGTTTGTTCTCAGTTTGGATGGATTAGGAGGTGTGACCTTGTTAGAGGGGGTATGTCGCTGAAGGATGAAGCCTCAAAGCCCATGCAAGTTAACTTTCCCTGCCTCTTAGTAAGCTCTCAGCTACTGCTTCAGTGCACCGTCTGCCTGAATACTGCCATGCTCCCTGACGGGGTGGGCATGGACCTAGCCTCAAAACCTGTAAGCTACCAATAAACTCTTTCTTCTTCATGGTGTCTCAGCAGAGCGGTAGAAAAGTAATGAGGATATACATTGAGTTACTGAGTGTGGTGAAAAAATAATCCAATAACAAAGAATAGAAGATGTAGGCAGCACAGAGTACAAGACATGGAATTGGTACTGTTTGTCCTTTACGTAGCACATGTCACCAGTATAAGGAAGAAAATCCATTTCTCATTATAAAAACCTACATAATCTGTTCTACATCTGCTGTGTATGGCTGAACTCTTGGATTTGTTCCCCTTTATCATATGGACTGTAATTCATTGACCCTATTTGAGATTCCTCACATATGCTTAGCCCCTTTAAAATATCTTCATGTCTTTTCATATGGTGTTTCATTTGCTAAGCACAGATCTTTTCTGACTTACTTTGTTTTTTTTTTCTTTTTAATAAAACAAGAATAAATTTCAAAGAGGAACAAAATATTTTTTGATCCCTTTCTTTAATAATTTCAGGATACCTGAAATTATAAGATATAATTATAAAATATAAAATTATATCAAAGATATAATTTGTATATCTGTCTGAAAAGAATTGTAGCTTTTGAATCATGTTGCTAAGTGCTTGGTTAAACAGCTGCCTATCCATTGGTAGAATAGATGGTTTACCAAGGTACCAAGTGAGAATCTCATAGTCACTAAATGTAGATTCTCAAAAACTGCAGTTTTAAACCTAAGGGACTGCTTTGAAATAGCAAACTTAAACTTAAAGACATTAATAATGAAGAAAATAAAAGTAAAAATATGTCAGTTAACTTTTTACATATTATCTCACAATTTTAAAAGAATAGATTTTATGTTTTTAAATTTTATGAATTTAGATATACTCAATTTTTATTCTTTGCCACTAAAAATCTAAAGTATGTTCTTTAAGTCTGTTATAACACATTGGGAATTTTGTGTGGAACAATACACTGGACTCCTGAGTCTGTGAAAGAGTGGGTTTTTGATTCTTGTATCATCCCCCGTCTTTTTCTTTAGTTGAGTTGCCTTGTCCAACTTTGATCATTTCTGTTTAATCTTACTATATTTTATTTTTTTAATACTTTGTTGTTATCTCTTAGAAACAGGTTCTTTTCTAATGAAAGAAAGGAAGTGGATCCAGATGGGAGGGGAGGTAGGGAGGACCTGGGAGGCGTAGAGAGAGAGACAACTGTAATCAGGCTATATTATATGAGAAAAGACTATTTTTAATTAAAGGGGAAAATTAGAAAAGTAAGCTGGAGACATGGCTGAGTGACTGTGAACTATTCTTTCAGAGGACCCAAATTCTATTCCCAGCACCAGTGTCAGGCAAATCATGTCACCTGTAACCCACAGTCCTGTACATAAGCAAAATCACACACACACACACACACACACACACACACACACACACACACACACATACACACACATACACACACTGCTAAAATGAATTTTACAATCAGAAAAGTTATGTTTGAATTTCATTATTATTTGGTGACTTAACTTCTTCATGACATGATTGCTAGAATGTGAAGTTTGAATAAATCATGTAGATGAATTATTTTTATTACTAAGGATTTTGTATCTTTATCTATTAATATCCTGACTGTCTCAACTTTGGTATATTTAATAAAGGATGATTATTGTGTTTGGAATCAATAGAGATTTTGTATTGTAAAACATACTTAGATATATCTCCTTTGTACAATAAAACATAGAGCTAATACGCCAATGGCAACTTCTATTATTGTATTTAGTATATTTTTAAAAAATTAAAAATCTGTGTGTGTGCATGTGTGTGTGTGTGTGTGTGTGTGTGTGTGCATGCACACACATGAGTGGTTGTGGGTGTGGGTGTGAATGTCTGGGGAGCTGAGCTGATTCATTCCTTCTACCTTGCTGAGGCAGAAACTTGGCTGTTTCTGCCTTGCTGTGCATCGCATCCTAGCTGGCCTGTCAGCTTCCAGGTGATTCTCCTGTCTGTGCCTCCTGTCTCCCTGTGGGAGTGTTGGGATTACAGGTGCACACCACTGCTTTTGGTAAGTGTTTTTATTTATTGAGATAATCTTGGCCCCCTTAGTACACTTTTGATTCTTAGTTAAAATATCTTCTTCCATGTTGACACTGCTCTTTTGTATGGTTGTCTGTTTTGGAGCCCTGTGCATATAATCCTTGGTTTTTGATATTACCTTTCGTTCCTATGCACCTTTAAGTCACAGTTATCTATTCCAACATCTGATATGATTGGGGAAATCTATTTGACAGTTAACCTATACCTCTGGCCATGACACTAGACTGGAGGAAATGGATTCTGCTAAAGGTTTGTATCGGCCTGACTCTACCATATTATCTTTAGCTATTATTCACAGATATTTGCAAAAGATAAGGTGTGTGTCTGCACATATAACAATAGCTCCAGGGAAAAAGACATGTACTGCTTCTCACTGGTGTCCCTTCAATGAGATGCCAATCAAAATGTTAGCCTACTTGTTGGAATCCATATTAATACTGAAGTAAATATTAAGCTTCACAAAACAAAAAGGTAAAATGGAGTGGCACGGGACAGCCATTGATTTTAATCTCAGATTCAATATTATTTCTGACAAGGTGAATCAAATCATTAAAAACAATACCAAGCAAAGCCTTTGCTGCTCAGGTCATGGTATTAAAGCCCAGGGGAGGCAGTGGGTTGGTGACTGTTCTTCTTAGTGTTGCTATTTTGCAAATATAAAGCATTTATTGTTTGAATTTTTTTTTCTCCCTTACAACTTCAGTTTGGCAGAAACCCTGTAGCATGTTCTCAGGAAAAAAAAAAAATAAAAGCTTAGACATTTCAACCATCTGCCAGATGTACCTATCAAATTATTCATTTTTCAGGCTGCTTAAGGTTATTTAAATTCATAGCTTTTCAAACTACTGACAAGGTTTGCACACTGTGAAGAAAATGAATATTGTTAAGGGTTAAATGGACAGCTTCACACTTTAAATGCATTATAAATTCACCCCAGGCACTCTCCTACTGATTTTTCTTTTTATTGTTTTATTTTACAATCAGAGACTCTTCATAATTGTGGAGCATGCTGACAATCTGCATGAACGGAAAGATTCAAACAAAACTGACCGAGGGATAGGACAATAGTTGTGTTATGCCTCTGAGGAAACAAGCTTTCAAATAATTTCTAGATATACAAACAGTGCTTTCAGAAGCAAAGTTATGCAAGAAAATCCACAGTGTCCTGGATGAGGACTGTGCTCCTTGCAGTTTGCATGACTTAACATGATGGCCTACCAGATAGCCTTTGGGCTCACTCATCATTAAAACCCTGATTATCTATCAAGAGGAATTTTCTCCCTGAATCAATACCTTAAGAAACCCTCGTGGCTAACTCTTCTGACAGACTCTTTCAAATTATATAATGCTGAAAATGGTGTAGAGAAGGCAGAGGTTTCATTTCTTTGATTTCTTTTTATCACATTCTGCCAGTTCTCCATCAAGTTTCATAACACGAAGACACACGTTTACCATCAGGTGTAGTTCAAAGGCAGGTTGACCTTTGATATACAAAGCCCTCCGGATTTACTCTATGCTTTCCCAGAGATCTCCCCTCAACTCTCAGATACCACAAGAGTAACACAAACTGAAAGACCTGCTGGGTCCACGAAACAATTTAGGACATGCTGGGGCTTGCGCCCCCTGGTGGTCAAGAGGCTGTACTTCATTTTTGTTCTGGTTTGTAAACTAGGTTCAGTAAGACATTTACAAGTATTTTCACAAACACAGAGTAACGAGAGTCTAAAAAACTCACCATGTTTTCAGATAATTATGCACAGTTTATTCAAAAAGTTTATTCTAGGATGCTGTAATAAACCCTTGCAATCAGACATACTTGGCCTACACACAATCTGATTTTGCTTCAGTGCTAAATTTAGGCCAGCTACTTAAGGTTTTTCAGGCCTTCACCTTTTTACCTGTTATATAGACCTTTTCTTCTACCTAGATCATAGAGATCTTGGGTCTACAGAAGGCTTAGATATGTCTTTTTGATGTGATAAGAAAAATGATTAAAATTGTGAGTTGAAGTATAAGTGTTGAGGAATGATACTCCTGGAATTAGCCTAAACTATGTGGCATGTGACAGCTGGCCATCACAAATGATACTGGTGAACCGCTATGTCTGAAACTGTGTCAGGTTCTTATCACGTAAATTATGGCATTGCAGGTTTGTTTGTAGTCTCCGAATTCAGACATAGGAAGTAGAAATTGCTTTCAGTCTCTCCTTTGTCAAAAAACATAAACGAAAATAAAAATGGACACACAATCATCAAGAACAGAGCCTAAGTGAGCTCACACATGTCTATTGATAATGTCAAGTAACTCTATAAAAAGGTAGTTTTGTAGTTATCATGCACTTAATAGATATAAATATTCGAATTTCTATGAAGCATGTTAGAGATTATTTGAGTAAAATTTGGATTACGTAAGAAGTGGCAGGTGGTAGATATAAAACAGACTTTGGTGAAGAGGGAGGGCATTTGGCCAATTGCAGAGGTCTTAGAATTTAGAGGGATTATAACTCACTCAGTGCTGTTGTCACAAGGCCTAAGTATGGCTTTTGGCTCTGCGGGCTCACGACACAAAAGATTTCCCAAATCTGCAGCCTCTCTGTTCCTCATTGTCAAGAAAGGTAGAAAAGTAACCACATATATTAAAGTTGCTTTGATGATGACATAAGCTAATATGTATCAACTACATGTGAAATTTGATATTTAATAATAACACTAATGGCTGACCCTCACCGTATTTCTGCCATAGAACTCTTCTGTTAGAATTTTGGTGAGACATTCAAGGCTTAATAGATAATCTGATGAATTTGTGAAAACCTTAAGATGGAGCAATAGCTATGAGGAGAGATTATCAGGGTTTCCTATATGTGGGATATTCTAAAGTTAAACATATCGTGAATAAAAAAAAATAATGGACATTAGAGAAAGTAGTATGATTCCTGTTTCTTGGCTCAGGAAAGCTTCCCTCAGGATCCTAGTCATGACCTAGCCTGTGCAGTATAATGAGAAAGTGTACAAAACACATCAAGGAAATATGTTAGCCACAGTGCAAACTTGCAGAATTCAGACTCCCAGCAAGTACCAGTGTAAACTCACTTGGCTTAAAACAGAGGCCAAACTGCCCCATGATAGGAAGCTGTCTTGAACAAAGCAGAGCGCCATCCAAATAAAATAGAGGGATTCTTTAGATAACAAAAAGGGAAAGTGAGGTAGGAAAAGAAGACAGAACTTGGTATCAAAGTTGGTATCTCAGGCTCATTGCCTAACTCCAGTTACAGACATGAGACCACAAGTTCAGAAGCAAGATGGTTCTGGGTGTAGACTCCCAACATTAGGAGGAAGGTCTAGTAAATCTATTCAAGCTACAGTGGAAGTGAGCCTAGAATAAGCATGAGGGAAGGCTTCTCGGCATTTGCTGGAAAAGTGGTGACGTATTACTGTGAGATATTATGAGATTACCTGTTCTGACTTTCTCTTTAGACAAATTAAAAATCTCAGCAGATGCAAATGATGAATATTATCAATGTACAGGAGAACACTAAAATGTTTCTGAAGGCAATTTGAAGTCTCTTCTCTGTCATTAAGCTTGCTTGGATCACTTGTTTTCAATCCCCAGTATCTTCCACACAGCTCTGAGAAGTGCAATTATTTCAGAAGCTTTGGATGGTTCTCAGGTTTTTATTTCTATTCTGTTTATTTTTTATTTTTTTTATTGAACTTGAAGGCTTCCTGTCATTCTTTTTTTGCTACATATTTGTTTCCCTTCCTCTTACTCTTTCCATAAACTGTTAACTATTAAAATTTAGCCACATTCTTGCTTACACTATTCTGCAATTAACTGTACTTACTTAACCCTGATAACAGTCATTCATTTTATACTGCTACTTATTATATACATACTACTATTATTTTAATCATTCCAATGCCTCAGTGCAGTGTGACTGGTCTTTCAGATATTACGTAATAAAGCTCAATAGGGACAGTAATAAAGGGAGATTATTTTATCTAACAGATTGGAAAACTATTTCTTCTAGAACTGATTTAACAAAAACAAAATGGAAAAGTTCAAATATCTATTTTGAAATTGTCGTTACACAGGTGACACCAGAAGCAAGGGAAATCA
Organism: Psammomys obesus; assembly: GCF_907164565.1. Classification (NCBI taxonomy): domain Eukaryota; kingdom Metazoa; phylum Chordata; class Mammalia; order Rodentia; family Muridae; genus Psammomys; species Psammomys obesus. Next base: position 5,520,753 of record NW_026594418.1, read on the forward strand.
TTTTATGCTTTAGAAAACAATTCTGTGTGCCTACTTTCCTTTCTCTGTGTAAGAAAATTCCCCTGAAGGTATACATTTGAGGGTGAAGTTCAATAGAATTTGGAGTTTGCCTCATTTGGTGTCAGTTTGAAACTTTGGATTTCTAAATAAAATTGACAAAGTCATTTATAGAAGCTTCACATATCTCTCCTTGGGACTTATAGCAGCAGGGGATAGAAGCATCCAACCAGTAACTCAGAAACAAAGGTCCCCTGATGCTCTGAGATTCTTAAATGAAAATAATAGAAAATGAAAGCAAATCTTCTCTTAGTCATGTTTGCGGTGTCTAATAATTATGCTTGAGGAGATAAAAATACCCATTGGAGAAAACATTTAAGTATTGTGTGGGCTTAGTCATTTCGGCACAGGATTGAAAACACTTTTTAAAATTATTTCCTTTAGAAAAAGGTAATTCTGTCATCTTCTGAAACTGATTTGTGAGTAGCTTATTTTTCTCCTGCCCATTAGTTAATTTAGTATTGACCAAGATTTTCCAATTGCTGTTACTTCATTCAAGGGAGATGCAGATGCATTTCAGATTTCAGTTATGTCACATCCTGATAATCCAGTAGTAAACTGAAAATATATCTACTATATACAATGTTCATAATGCAATAGGCTTTCAATCAGTGCTATGGAGTGTCACTTGTTTGCCCCTGTGTTCACGTGGTTGTCTGGGAGATGTGACTTAGAGCTGCTAAGTTGCACCCAGAGACTCATACTCCAACCAAGGACTATTCCTGGAGATAACCTAGAACTCCTGCACAGATGTAGCCCATGGCAGTTCAGTGTCCAAGTGGGTTACATAGTAATGGAAAGAGGGACTGCCTCTGACATAATCTGATTGGCCTGCTCTTTGATCACCTCCCCCTGAGGGGGGAGCAGCCTTACCAGGCCACGGTAGAGGACAATGCAGCCACTTTTGATGAGAACTGATAGACTAAGATCAGAAAGGAGAGGAGAACCTCCCCTATCAGTGGACTTGGGGAGTGACATGCATGCAGAAAGGGGAGGGAGGGTGGGATCGGGAGGGGAGGAGGGAGGGGCTTATGGGGGGATACAAAATGAATAAAGTGTAATTAATAAAAAAAAGAAAAAAGTTAAAAAAAATAAAAAAATAAAAAACAAAAACAAAAAAAAGAATTTATGAAAAAAAAAGCATTTATGATTTGAAAGTAGGTGGACTGTGAAAAGATAAAAGTTTGAAATTTTAAGAAAAGTGTCTTTTGAGTACATATTGATTTGACACTAACTTCAACTAAAAGAGAGAAAGAAAGAAAGAAAGAAAGAAAGAAAGAAAGAAAGAAAGAAAGAAAGAAAGAAAGAACAAAAAATCATCATATGTCAAAGATTGTTTGTACTGTGGGAGACACCTAAAAAGCTATCTTTGTCCACAAATGAAAGACAATATATTCTATGTTTGCTTCCTATGTAATTAGCAAACTGCTGCCTTACAAACTGGCTACTGAATTTTGTTCGTATAATGAACAAACACAGCCTGCTAAGAGAAAGGATTTAGTTATGATACATAAGTAACTCTTGGGATAGAGTTCATGATATAAGGTAAGGACTGTGCTTTACTTTTATGTTGCGGTGATAAAACGCTATGGGCAAGGCAATTTATAGAAGAAATAACTTATTTCAGCTTATGGTTCAAGATGGGCAGGAGTTCATCACAGCAGAGAAGGATGGCAGTAAAGGCGCAGCCAGTAACAGGAGCAGAACGCTGAAGGGTTGGTTACCTTTCAAAGTGCAACAGGAAACAGAAAGAAGAAACTGGAAGACCTGGGAAGTTTCACATTTTCAAAGCCAATGGTGCATTTTCTCAGCAAAGCTGGAACTCCTGAGTCTCCCCAAGCAGCACCGCCAACTAAGAACCAAGTGGTCAAATGCTAGAATTTATGAAAGACATTTCTCATTCACATCCTCGCAGACAGTGACCGTTCTGTTTCTTAACTAAGGACACTGAGGAGGTCAGAATATGGCTGACTTGTCTTGCAGGAGGAGGAGAGACTTGCTCTTGAAGTAAAGAAAGCCAATCTACTGTTGGTGGGGGAGGGGAACACTGAGCTAGGTAAGCTGCTTGTATTTTAAATTTGTCTTGTGATACACACACACACATATTTGCATGTATGTATGTATGTATGTATGTATGTATATATATCAACAACTTTTTACAAATTGGAAAGTTGAGGTCTGGAGAGATGGCACATGTTTTCTTGCAGAAGATATGGGTTTGGTTCCTGGCACTCACATGGCACACATAAGCAGTCTGTAACTTTGGTTTCAGGGAAGGTCATAAGTCTTTTTCTGGTCTCTGTGGGCACCAGGCATGCACACCCTGTTGTAGATGCCATGGGCATTAAATTTCAGTCAAGGTAGTAGTGTTATTGTGAGAGATGTAACACTCATCAAAGGCCCCTTAGCAGAAATGCATTGTACAAAGAATGTTGTTTGCTTGCTATTTTGTTTTTGTTCTGTTGAGACCAAGACTCATTATGTAACCATAAGTGGCTTAGAACAGGCTAGGTAAAGAAAACTGGCCTTGAACTTGAATCCAACTACCTTTGCTTTGTGTGTGCTGGGTTTACAGGTGTTCAGGACCACACCTGTCCAGTACTTACAGCTTGGTTGAGAGGTAGACACAGTGTTAATTGTTCTTGTAACAATTAAAACAAATCAGAAATAAAAGAAGAAAACAACAGCAAACTGTGTGCACCTAGAGGCTAAAGATTCTTCTCTCCTCTCAATAGGGAAACAATCTTATTTTTCTTATGGATACATGAACTTCTCTGAACAAGAAATGGAGACTTTTTCTGTCAGAGATGGGCATTTAACTGCTAAGCAATGTCACAGAGCTTTTAGTACAAGCATTGCAAAGTTGTGACAACTTATTCTTTTTTGTCTTCTAAGGATCCCTCTGCTCAGCACGAGAATAGACAGTTCTATAAGGAAAGTGTAGCTTCTGTGATCACAGCCCTCACATATTGTCTGGTCCATTTCAGCATCTGCCCTGAGATAAACACAGCTTCAAGGAAGCTTAGGGAGTTGAGGTTTCATGGACATAGTGACAACACCATTGGATTTTAGCACAAAGTAATAAACTGCCAATGCAAAGCAGAGCTCTGCAACTTAGTTGGGATGCACTTGTCTGTGATCTGATTTCTGAGTACCACATTCATTTCTTCATGGTTCCAAAAGTTAAGGCTAGTTGGACTTGGATGGCTTCCCTTTAGATGAGGTAAAGAGGTGGGTATTCCCAGCTACTGTTATGGTTATTCTTCTCATTCCTCAAATGGTAATAGTCATGGCTTCTTGAATGGGACATGACTAGTTCTTCTGTGTAAACAGACTTCATAGATATCATAACTAAAAACTTTGGAGGAACTTGTCATTGTCCATAGCAGCCGGGCCATAGTCACAGTTTGGGGATTTTTGTTGTAAGGCACTACGTCTCTTGAACTGCCAAAGGATTTCTAGAAATAAATCATTAAAGTTTCTGGTAAGGAGGTGCTATGTGCCCTTGTGCTTTTTTCATCTACAACCACACCAATAAATGATTGTAAAGATATGTCAAAACATGTATTTGTAAATATGTTCCATTTAACTTATATTTATATCTTTTCTCTTTCTTTCAAAAATAAGAGTAATAAAAACCTGAATTGCATTTTATAATGTGATAGGAGTCAATATTTAGGCTTTTTAAAAATTGTATTGAGTGATGTCCAAGACTGAAAAACAGATTCTGTTAAGGAGAATAAATAATCTGTTCCATGATTGGTGATTCTACATTGATTTCCATCCAGTAATAAATTCTCTTGCCCTGTGCTGGTTCGTATTCCTTCACTATAGTTGTGGAGGGAGCAGTTAAATTGGTTACCAGGGAAATGCCTGAGGCATGCATCACACAGCCCCTCTGCCATGTTTCCTTTCAGAACCAGGGCAACAGGAATGTTTTGTGTAGCTTCTGTTTGCTGTAACCTACTTGGGGTAAAGTCACTCCTTAGGAAGGCCTGTGGTGATCCAGCCTCTTGTCAGAAACAATTATTTCTCTCTAATGATAGGCTCTCTAATAAGAAAGAAAGCTGCCTATAAGCTAAGTAACAGTCTTTTTTTTTTTTTTTGCCAATTTTAGCATCTTGTTGATTGTTCTGTGAGACTTTTGAAAATGAAAATGAGTAACAAACAGAATGAAAAACTGCTAATTATTAATCTTTCTACCATAGATTATTTCAATCTCTGACAAATCAACACAATAATCCTAGATTTAACACAATGATATATTGGGATAAGTGATTTGCTCTTTTCATTTATTTACTCATTTAAGTCAGTCTTCTTTATGTAAAAAACACTGTTATTTTTGGAGTCTTTAAAACCCCAACATTGGTAATTTCTTGCAGTCATGTAGTTTTTCAAATCAATGTAGTCAAAAATAAATCATCTATTTTAGTCAGTGTGAAAAAATAAATCTGGGAGATTATACATAAAATTGTCAATATTACTCCTTTTGAGGATATAGTTTTAAGTTAATTATAATATATGTATGTATATATATATATATGTAATATTTATACTTATATACACATATATCCATATGTATATGTAAGAAAAAGATTTTGTATTTGAATTTTGAACATATTTCTTTATAATCAGGAACATTAAAAATTAAAGCTTTCTAAGTATGCTTAATAATATTTTTATTATCTCATTTAATCATATTAGCAATATGTTAAGTAGTCTTTATTTGTTCTATTTTACTAATGAGAATACAGGACTGAAAATATTATAAACCTAAAAGGGCAAAGCCAGAGTTTGAACTTAGGAATATTTAGGTCTATCATCCATATGGTTAATATGGTACTATGCTGCCTTACTCTTCAGCTCACAGTGGCTGATAATTAAGTTGGGAATTGATGGCTCATTTCTCATTTTCCTCTATGTTATATGGCTGTTTCACATGTGAAGATAAGTGCACCTGAGCTCAGTTTTCAGATCAGCAGTCTTCACTCATTTCTAATTAGCAAGAATTTCTGCTATCATATTTTATAGTCACAGAACTCTTTCTTTATGTCTAACAGCCATTCAACTATCTCAGTGGAAATTCTATCACTTGGTTTGGCGATGGTTCCTTTTATACAGTCTTTAGATGATTGATTTAAATGTCTAAGAAATAGCATTCTGCATGTTTAAGCATCTATCAGTTATGTAAAACTCAGCACATTTTCTGCTGTTTTTATTTTCTTTCACAACTTACCGGAGACTCAGATAAATGTGTGGAAGCAAGTAAGTGCAGGATTGATTAGGGGTAGTGTACTCTAGTCATCTCTGTGGGGACAATTAGAATCAAATTTTCTACACAATCTGTTTTCCATGTAATAGCTCACTTCTCTGTTGCACGGATATGTTTTTGTAGTTTGAGACTAAGAAAGTGTAAATGAATCAAGCCTAGGGAGAGGAAGGAGCAAAGACCCATGGAAAAGGAATATGTGAACATTTATACATAACACAACTGTTCTTCATTCAACACTAAATATGGCCTTATTAAAAAAAATAAATGGCTTTCTTAAAAAAATAAGAGTAACTATAGGAAAATAAGCAATGGCTTTTATTTATTTATTTATTTATTTTTTAAAATTTAATCTTATTTTATTTATTTATTTTTTGAATTTTATTTTTTTCTTATCAGTTACATTTTATTAACTCTGTATCCCAGCCGTGTCCCGATCCCTCATTCCCTCCCAGTGCCTCCCTCCCTCCCTCATCTCCACCTTTCCAAGTCCACTGACTGGGGGGGACCTCCTCTCCATTCATCTGATCCTGTTTTATCAGGTATCTTCAGGACTGGCTGCAAAGCCCTCCTCTGTGGCGTAACAGGACTGCTCCTCCCTTGGGGGGTGGGGAGGCCAAAGAGCCAGTCATTGAGTTCCTGTTCAAATTGTCCTTGTTCCCCTCACTTTGGGAAACCAATTGGTTACTGAGCTACCACAGGCTACATCTGAGCAGAGGTTCTAGGTTATATCCATACATGATCCTTGGTTGAATGTCAGTCTCAGAAAAGACCCTGTGCCCAGATATATTTGGTCCTTGTGGAGCTCCTATCCTTTCCCCATCAGACTAACTCCCCTTCTTTCTTATGATTCCCTGTACTCTGCTAAAGGTTTGGTCATGAGTCTTTGCTTTGACAACACTGCTAGTTAGAGTCTTTCAAATGCGCTCAGTAGACTCCTGTCATATGTTCAATGCACATCCCATCTGTCTTTCTAAACGAGGATTGATCATCTTACCCCATGTCCACTCTCTTGATTATAATTTTTAGGTATATAGATTTCATTATGTTTATCATATCTTATAGGTCTATATAAGTGAGTATATACCGTGTTTGTCTTTCTCCTTCTGGGATATTTCACTCAGGATGATCTTTTCTAGATCCCACCATTTGCCTGCAAATTTCATGATTTCCTCCTTTTTGATTGCTGAGTAGTATTCCATTGTGTAAAAATACCACAATTTCTGTACGCATTTCTCCGTTGATTGACATCTGGGTTGTTTCCAGGTTCTGGCTGTTACAAATAAAGGTGCTATAAACATAGTTGAGCAAGTATCCCTTTTGTGTACTTGAGGAAACTTTGGGTAAATACCTAGCAGTGGTATAGCTGGGTCTTGAGGAAGCACTATTCCTAATTGTCTTAGAAAGCGCCAGATAGATTTCCAGAGTGGTTGTACCAGTTTACATTCCTGCCAGCAGTGGAGGACAGTTCCTCTTTCTCCACAGCCTCTCCAGCATGTGTTGTCACTCGAGTTTTTGATCTTGGCCATTCTGATGCATGTAAGGTGAAATCTCAGGGTTGTTTTGATTTGCATTTTCTTGATGGCTAATGAGGTTGAGCATTTCTTTAAATGTTTCTCTGACATTTGATATTCCTCTGTCGATAATTCTCTGTTTAGCTCTGTTCCCCATTTTTTAATTGGATTACTTGGTTTGCTGCTTTTCAGCTTCTTTAGTTCTTTGTATATACTCGATATGAGTCCTCTGTCAGATAAAGGGTTAGTGAAGATTCTTTCCCAATCTGTAGGCAGTCGGTTCGTTTTGATGACGGTGTCCTTTGCTTTACAGAAGATTTCCAGTTTCATGAGGTCCCATTTATTGATTATTGCTCTTAGAGCCTGTGCTGTTGGTGTTCTGTTCAGGAAGTTGTCTCCTGTGCCAATGAGTTCTAGGCTGTTCCCCACTTTCTCTTCTAATAGATTTAGAGTATCTGGTTTTGTGCTGAGGTCTTTGATCCACTTGGACTTTAGTTTTGTGCAGGGTGATAAATATAAATCTATATTCATTTTTCTGCATGTGGACATCCAGTTGGACCAGCACCATTTGTTGAAGATGCTGTCTTTTTTCCATTGAATGGTTTTGGCTTCTTTGTCAAAAATCAAGTATTCATAGGTGTGTGGGTTTCTTTCTGGGTCTTCTATGTGGTTCCATTGATCCTCCTTTCTGTTTTTATGCCAATACCATGCAGTTTTTATTACTATTGCTCTGTAGTACAATATGAGATCGGGGATGGAGATACCTCTAGATGATCTGTTGTTGTACAGGATTGTTTTGAAGATTCTGGGTTTTTTGTTTCTCCATATGAAGCTGAGAATCTTTTTTTCAAGGTCTGTAAAAAATTGAGTTGGTATTTTGATGGGAATTGCATTGAATCTGTAGATTGCTTTTGGCAGGATGGCCATTTTCACAATGTTAATCCTACCAATCCATGAGCACGGGAGATCTTTCCATCTTCTGAGATCTTCAATTTTTTTTCTTCAGAGACTTGAAGTTTTTCTCAAACTGGTCTTTCACTTGTTTGGTTAGTGTCACCCCAATGTGTGACACTATTGTGGCTATTGTGAAGGGTGTTGTTTCCCTAATTTCTTTCTTGGCCCTTTTGTCTTTGGTATACAGGAGGGCTTCTGATTTTTTTGAGTTGATTTTGTATTCTGCCACTTTGCTGAAGGTGTTTATCAGCTGGAGGAGTTCTCTGGTTGAATTTTTGGGGTCGCTCATATATACTATCATATCATCTGTGAATAGTGACACTTTGACCTCTTCCTTTCTGATTTGTATCCCCTTAATTTCAGACCTATCTCTCTTATGAACATTGATGCAAAAATACTCAATAAAATACTTGCAAACTGAATACAAGAATACATCAAAGATATCATCCACTATGACCAATTAGGCTTCATCCCAAGTATGCAGGGGTGATTCAATATATGGAAATCCATCCATATAATAAACCATATTAACAAACTGAAAGAAAAAAAAAACACATGATAATCTCCCTAGATGCTGAAAAAGCATTTGACAAAATCCAACATCCATTCATGTTTAAAGCATTGGAGAGATCAGGGATACAAGGCACATATCTAAACATAGTAAAGGCAATATACAGCAAGCCTATAGCCAACATCAAACTCAATGGAGAGAAACTTAAATCAATCCCACTGAAATCAGGGACAAGACAAGGCTGCCCACTCTCGCCATATCTCTTCAACATAGTAATTGAAGTCCTAGACAGAGCAATAAGCAATGGCTTTTAAAAACTATTTTTTTTAAAAGTGTTTCAGTCAGTGTAAAACTTTATATTTGAGAGTTGATTTAGGACTTGGATCCTGTTCTGAGGAGACACTGAGTAGTGAGTACTTTTGAAAACAACAGTGGAAACCCGAAACCATCACGAGTGGCACTGAGGGTGAATGAATTAACATCTGGAGTAATGGCAACATGTGTCCTGTGGGTGGAGGATACTATAGAGACCCTTCTAGTCTACTCATATAAATTAATTTTTAATCAGCCTACACTTGATTTCTTTCATTACAAAGTTAAGGCAATAATAAAAGTTGCAGTCCACCTAAGGACAATTTGAAAGAAATTTTAAAAAAATATATTGTTTTGAAAGACACTTTCATATTCAGCATGTGACTGTTCTGACATTAACAAAGTTTTAGAAACAGAAGAAATTTTAAACAACCAAATTTCGCTACCCACTTCAATAATATCAATAGACATATATGTCAACCATTATTATGCATAAGCATATTTTTAATAATCAAAATACATTTTAGAGAATAACACCAAGAGACACAAAGTCAGTGACTAAATATGGCTTGGAAATATTACTTCCATTTAGGTGGTAATTTATTTGTTAAATAAATTTTCAATGCTTAGACTAAGATGGAAGATGGATTCCAGATAGATAGTTTCTTATTAACCGATTGAAAGTCTAGCCATCAGCTTGTACAGGGGAGAATGAAATGTGCTGAGACAGCTTTAGGACAAAGTTAAGTGAACTTCCCGCGATTCTAGGATGAGACAACTTGCAAAAAATCTGGTACAGTAGTATCCTCATGTGTAATTTCTACTAAAAGAGAAACTAAAGTTTATAAACTATAAAACATACATTAATGAAATAAACACTTAGCCATTGCCACACGTCTAAAGTTTTACAAATATTTTGGCATTTTGAGCTAGGGAGCAAATGATTCTTAGCAACTGGTCAAAATGGTTTATTTTTTTGTTTGTTTGTTTTGAACTTGTTCTTAAAGAACACTGATGTTTGTTGTTTAGCATATATTTTAAAAAAATATGAGCAAAAAATGAAAGCACTCTCATTCTTAGAGCATTTTAGCTTAGGCTCAGATCTCAACTTTAAAAAGAACCTTGACATAAAAATTATATTAATAATTCATGGACTATATTAATGGCTGAGTTAAAACTTTAACAAGTTGGTGTTACAAAACTGTCAAAAGTGTAACAGCCCTGCCTTCTTTAATTCTGACTGCCTCTGATGAAGCGTAGGAAAATGCCTTATTGGTGTGCAGTGTTACCAATTATCTGACAGAGCCAGAATGTATCTCCAGCTAATCAGAAATAAGAGTGCAGAATTAAATCTCCCGTGTGAAACTCATCATTTACATATTTATGATTCAAAAATGATAATAAGGCTAATGAGAAACTCACACACTGCCTTTAAAAGTCAAGCCAATCTTACAGTTAATTTCCGACAGACAAAGCTCCTGATATGTGACTGTTGAAAGATGGTGTCTATTGATGACAATTTAGTTTAATTAAACATTACAATTATTTGTGCGGACATACCTCTACATCATAAAGGGCAGATTAGTTTTTAAACAATCATCAAATGAAGAATGAAATAGAAAAAGAATGGAAATAGGTGTAACACAAATTACACACACCCACACTCAGTACCACCTAAAACGCATATGCCTGTGATCCCAGCACTTGTAACGTGCAGGCAGGGTGATCAGAAATTTAAAGTCATCCTCAGATACAGAGCAAGTTTGAGGACAACCTGTGCTTTATGGTGCCCTGTTACAGATAAGTAAATGAATGAATAAATACATCGATGAATCAATAAAACAGTTCTAATGGGAATTTTCTGTTTACTGCAGGATATTGGTTTTTTTTCTTTAATTTCTGTGTAAGAAACTACAACAAGCAATGGTTTAAAATATTATATACCTTGTAGTGCAATGCTTTCTAAGCCAGAAGCATGGACAAAATTTAACTTGATTCCACAGCTCAGGAGTTCACAAGCTGCAATCATAGTACTGGCTGGGGCTATCAGCTCACTCAGGCTCAACGTTCTCTTCCAAGTGAATTTGGTTATTTGCAGAATTCACTGACTTGCAGTTGTTTACAGCTCCTATAAATTATCTACTGTTTCCTCGTATGTGGTTGTTATGTTACTGACTGTTTATCTTCATTAATGATAGCCCTAAATAGTCTCCACAATTATGATATAGGTACTAGTTTTATACCCATTTCTCAAGTGAAATAGAGTGCCTGAGAAGAAAAGCCTTTTCTAAATATACGCACTCACTGGAAAGCAGAGCTTGTTTATGCTTCTTCTTCAATTTTATATTTGAGGGTTGACCTGTTTCTAACATGGACGCTATTGCCTGCTTTTGGATCACTTTCCCCTGGCAAGGCTGCTTTGCCTGTCCTCAGGGGATGAAGATATGCTCAGTCCTGATATGACTTGTGCTGTGGAAGGTTGATATAGGGAGAGAACAGCTCTCCTTTTCTGGGGAGTAAAAGGAGATAGGAAGAGGGGAAAGGGGGACAGGGAGGAGAAGAGGGAGGGGCACCCTTGGGATGTACAATGAATGAAATAAAATAAAAAGTAAATTAAAAAAAAACTGTTTGAGAGTGAGAGCGAAATAAATATTCTTATGTGTGTTTTAGTAGAGAAAATTTAGTGCCCCATCAATTAACATGTAGAAGCTATAATGGATTAGAATTGTATGTGAACTCAGTAATCCTAGATAAATGTGTATGGAATCCAACAAAGCAACAAAAAATAAAATTTTACAAGTCAATTGGCTATTTTGTATTAACTGTTTTCTGAATTTATTCACAATAATGAACAAGTTTAAAACCTTCACAAAATGTGTTGCTTGTGATACTATTTTGGTGGGTACTATATGGTGAAATATCCAGGTATGGAGAAACATGTCTATAATAACAGCACTCATGAGACCAAGGCAGATGACAATTACTTTAAAGTTTGCCTATGTTACATAGTCAGACCTTGTGCCACAATAAATAAATAAATAAATAAATAAATAAATAAAACAGAAAGGTAAATTTTCACAATTAAGTACGTTAAAATATTGAATGACAACAAATTGTTAGGGAAATTGCCCAAATGACATTAAAATAATTTTATATTTTATAATTTATCTCGTAAATTAATTTTCAAATCAGTATCAATAAAAGGAAAAGCATGAGTTTTTATAAACAGTATTTGCATTAACAGAAAAAATATCATTGTAAAAGGGTAAACACGGGACTGGAGAGAAGACTCCTTGGTTAAGAATTTGAGATGCTCCTGCAGAGGACCTGGGTTCAGTTCCACGCGTCTACACCAGGTATCTAACAACTACCTATAACTCTAGCTTCAGGAATATGACACTCCTTTCCGGTGTCCACGGGTAGCAGAACACATGTGGCATGCACTCAGAAAGATACAAATATACACATAAATAAAAAGAAAAATAAAATTAAGGGTAACTACAAGTTAAAATAAGGTTCAGGAAACTGTATCTATGCTAGGAAATAACATTTAGAAAATGTAAACTATGTTGTTATAATCAATGTAAATGGAATACACACCCACTAAAGAACAAGATTTGTTTATTAAGACAGCTTCATTGCCGAAAGATGTATTGAATTGCCTCAAATGTTATTTTGTTAGATTAGTCACACACACACACACACACACACACACACACACACACAAGCTGAGAGAAGGACGTTGGTGTAGTTGAATAGATTGTGACACTTCATAAATGAAAGGCTTCTCTAAAGTATTGTGAAGTATTATATATGCTGCAGTGTGTTCAAGACGTTTAATAAAATAAAACGAGAGTTGTAGTTCAATTGAATATTGTTAAATCCTTTAATGGAAAAAAAGTACATTTAAGGCTAAAATTTGAAGGAACGATTACCTCCATAGCATATAACTAGTAGTCAAACAAAACAGAAGCCAGGACTGAAATACAGTTTATAAAATAAAATTTATTTCAAAGCTTAACCGAAGGAATAATTTGTAGCTTCTTTGAAATGTTTTATATGCTTAAATGAATTTCTTTTCAGGTCAGCATTTGATATTCACTTTTTTCAATTTCATCATATTAAACATTTGGCCTGCATATTGCTTCAGCCTGACATGATGATCTTGCATATTAGCTTTATAACCACTATAATTTTTATCCATCCATTCTTACATTGTAAATGTGCCTTCATTACATTTGAGTCACTTATGAAAAATGGATGTCTGTTAACATGAGGACAGGGACTTAAACTCTTGATGTATCTAACTACTGATGAGATACTGTATTACCACATATTAAAGATTTGTATTTGAACCTCTCTTTTTATTCTATACTTACATTTCATGCTATCTCATAGTAATGTGCTTTCTTTACAAACTTATGACTGTATTTCCAAAAGCTACCTTTTTATTTTGTACACCATGACTGAGAAACACTAATATATTAGAAAAGTAAAAGCTTTGCCAAAGGCTCAAGGAAGCAAAAAAAGGAGATAAGAAATGTCAATTTATAAATATTTTGCCTTGCAAGTATATCTTTTTATTGATTCCTGGACAACTTTTTAAAGTAACAAATAGGCAAAAATAAACCATACACAACATTATCATTCAGCTTTTCATCACTGACTCATGTAAAAACTCAACAGTCATCATCTTTCCCTCCAGGAAATGCCTCAGACAGTCAAAACTATTCATGAAGGCTAATGAAGAAGGCATATGACCTGATAGTACACATTGTTGTAGCTTTCTTTTTTTTTTCATTTTTGTATACCTCAGCAAAAAAAAAAAAAAAAAAAAGTGTATGTCTTGAAATATAACATTTATATTCCTGCTAAAAAATTTCTACACTTATTGTCATGGAGGAAATAAATGTTCCAGGAACAAGGTGTTTTCATTATCAAAGCCTCTAATTTACAATGACACACCACATCAGCCCCTGGCATGGATGGTAGACAATACATACCAATTCTCAAGTCACAAGTTAGACTATTAAAGTTCTTCCTTTCTCTGAGCCTCATTTTCAAAATTACGTGGTTTTTAGCTAAGTTGGGATAAATCTTCATGTAGCTATAATCTTTTGCATTGCTGTGAATTCCTGTTTCTTTTCCTCTTTCTGTACAAAGTTTGGGTCACCATAAAACTCATGAACATCATTCTCTCCAAGTATTTCAACTACCTAAAAAAATGTACTCTTCCTTCTTTGTCTCCTGCTTCTATTTGTTACTTTTTGTGTTGTTGTTGTTGGATACCATAATACCTTCAAGGAGGCAACTTAGGATGAAAATGTGATTTTAGCTGATAGCTGGAGGGTATTGGATCCACTACGGAAGGGAAGGCAAAGTAGCAGCAGACAAGTGGTTACGCTGCGTCTGCAGAAGTGAAGAGAAGTGTGGCTAGACCAAAACCTCAAGCTGCATTCCCCTGACCACTTCCTTCGGTGATGCTCTACCTCCCCAATGCACTACAGGAGCTTCTAAAACATCACTCTCTGAGGTCCATGCCTTCAAACCATTATCCTACCCTCTGCCTTCATCATTCTTCCTTCTCTTTTGGACAAGAAAAGGCTTATTTCACATTACACTCCCAGGTGACAGTTCACCACTGCAGAAAGTCAGGGTAAGAGCTCAAGGCAAGAAACTGAATTTCTTTAGTTTCTGATTTGAGACCATTTTTTAAATATATATTTGTTGGCTTGGAGTTTATTTTCAACTCTTTTGCAAGTATATGACTGTTTTTTTTTTTTTTTTACTGTTATTTGTTATCTAACTGTCTTTTCATTTTTAGTCAAATATTAACTCTTCCCTAGACTCTGATTTCTGATGAATAAATTAAACTTCTTTTTATTACCTGTATCTTCATTATATATAATGCTTTCTGTGATTTCCTTAAGCCTACTGAAGGTAAATCTTTAGTCAAATAAAAATATTGCCCCAACACAATCTACTACATTGCTTCAATCTCCTTTAGGAATATTCTTAGTCTACAGTACTCTATTGACTGCAAAAAATGTTTAAACATCTTTCTTTTAAATGTGCATTTCTGGCATGAAGCCATTAACTTTTCTCCCAGACAGCTACTTTCTTAGTTAGTGCTTCTTTTGCTTTGATGAAACACCATAACCAAAAGCATGGTGGGGAGGAAAAGGCTTATTTCACTTTACATTTCAGGTCACAGGTCATCACTGAAGAGAGCCAGAGCAGGAACTCAAGGACAGAAACTGAATGTAGGTAGCGAGTCAGAGGCCATGGAAAAACATTTCTTACTGGTTTGCTGTTAAAGATCTGCTCATCCTGCTTTCTTATACAGCCCAGGACCAACAGTCTATGGTTGATTCCACCCTAAATGGGTTGGGCCTTCCCGCATCAAACACCAGTTAAAGAAACACACCATAGGCTGGTCCATAAACCAATCTGGTAGGAGCATTTTCTGAAATGAGTTTCCATTTTCCCAAGATTCTAGCTTGTGTCAAGTAGTACAGCAGCAGCAAAACTTCAAAATCCCAAGCCCTAAATCTCAGTATCTAGGTATTCCAACTATCTTATGAAAGTATTCAGACCATTTCATAGAGTATTATGAAGGTCTATGATATACTGTAGGACTTTACTTTCTACTCACTCTCCTTCAATGTTTTATGTCTTGATAGAAAACACTTAATTATTTATGATATCAATTATAATGATTATGACAGATTCCGAGTGAATAAATATAAAAGGAGTCCATAACAGACAGCTAACCCAGTAGAGGTGAGTTGGATATGGGACCAAAGCCCCATTGTCCCCCATCCTGAGGAGACCTGCATGGTTCTGGAGCAGCTTTTGGCTTGGAGAACTTTCTGGCTACTTCCTGTGTGCCTGGCCAACCTGGATCACAGACAGCAAGTCCAGTGGAGACAGGGAACCCATCAAAGGCCCACCTTGGACACAGACAGTGATCCCATTGGAGGGAACACCAGGCTGGCTAATACTAGAGTCTCCCAGAGTGCTAGAGGCCAGCCTAAGAACACAAGCAACAAAACACAGTGCCAAATGGTACCACAGGAAACCAGTGATCCTAACACAGCAAGTCCTGCAGATACTATCACACCTAAAGCACAAGAAAAAGATTTTAAAGCTGAGGTTATGAAAGTGATAGAGGCATTAAAGGTGGAAAGTAAAGGTCTCAAAGTATCACAGGAAAATACAAGCAAACATATGAAAAAAATTGAACAAATCCCTTAAAGAAATTAAAGAAATATAGGAAACAAACAGGAGAATGACTTTTTTAGTATAAACAGGTGATTATGATGTGGTTCACCCAGCCCTAGTATACAACTTTAATCCAAAAGCTTTCTGTTCACAGGATTTAATAAAGTTAACCCTAGGTCAAGAGGCAGAGCAAGAAACCAGCTGAGATGGATTAAAGAATAGGAGGGACATTGAGTTGCAGGGTCTTTAAAACAGTGGGGAGAAGAAATATCTATTAGCTCAAGCTCTGGCTTTCACTAAGGCTTCAGCTACTCAGCAGCCCTGGTTTTCTGAGCTACCAAGACGTGAGTTTTTTGGCCTTTTCTTTCTGGGCTGTTAGTTGAGCTAATGAACCTTTTGGGTTTTTACATCCTTACCTGAGTTGAGAAGAAGGTCAGTTGGGTGCTTTCTCTGCCTCCCTGAGATAGCAGGTTTTCACCCCAGCATGTTGCTCCTGAGTCTTTAGTGGCAAAATAGAATTATTAGGATTTTCAGGGTTTTTTTTTAAACAACAACTTTGGAAATTAACCTGGCTTTTCTCAGAAAATAAGGAATAGCTTTACCTCAAGACCCAGCTATACCAAAAGATGCTGCACCATAGAACAAGGACACTAGCTTAACTATGTTCATAGCAGCTTTATTCACAATGGCCAGAATCTGGAAACAGTCTTGATATTCATCAACTGAAGAATGGATAAAGAAACTGTGGCACATTTACACAATGGAATACAATTCAGCTCTTAAAAACAAAGAAATTATGAAATGTGCAGGCAAATGGATGGAACTAAAAAAAGGTGATCCATCCTGAGTGAGGTAACCCAGACTCAGAAAGACACACATAGTATGTGCTCACTTATAAGTGGATTTTAGCCATGTAGTAGAGGATAAGCATACTATGAGGCACACACCCAAAGAAGATCAAAAGGAGGATACATAAATCTCACTCAGAAGGGGAGGTAGAAAAGACAGAAGTAGTGGCTGAAGAGGGTGAACAAGGTAGACGAGGGTTCACAGCAAGTTAAAAGGGTGGAGATCTGCTCAGAAGATGGAAAGATCTCCCCTGCTTATGGATTGGTAGAATTAACATTGTGAAAATGGCCATCCTGCAAAAAGCAATTCACAGATTCAATGCAATTCCCATCAAAATACCAACTCAATTCTTTACAGGCCTTGAAAAAAAGATTCTCAGCTTCATATGGAGAAACAAAAAACCCAGAATCTCCAAAACAATCCTGTACAACAACAGATCATCTGGAGGTATCTCCATCCCCGATCTCAAGTTGTACTACAGAGCAATAGTAATAAAAACTGCATGGTATTGGCATAAAAACAGAAAGGAGGATCAATGGAACCGCATAGAAGACCCAGAAATAAACCCACACACCTATGAATACTCGATTTTTGACAAAGAAGCCAAAACCATTCAATGGAAAAAAGACAGCATCTTCAACAAATGGTGCTGGTCCAACTGGATGTCCACATGCAGAAAAATGAAAATAGATTCATATTTATCACCCTGCACTAAACTAAAGTCCAAGTGGATCAAAGACCTCAGCATAAAACCAGATACTCTAAATCTATTAGAAGAGAAAGTGGGGAACAGCCTAGAACTCATTGGCACAGGAGACAACTTCCTGAACAGAACACCAACAGCATAGGCTCTAAGAGCAACAATCAATAAATGGGACCTCATGAAACTGAAAAGCTTCTGTAAAGCAAAGGACACTGTCATCAAAACAAAATGACTGCCTACAGATTGGGAAAGAATCTTCATTAACCCTTTATCTGACAGAGGACTAATATCCAGTATGTACAAAGAACTAAAGAAGCTGAAAAGCAGCAAACCAAGTAATCCAATCAAAAAATGGGGAACAGAGCTAAACAGAGAATTCTCGACAGAGGAATATCGAATGGCAGAGAAACACTTAAAGAAATGCTCAACCTCATTAGCCATCAGGGAAATGCAAATCAAAACGACCCTGAGATATCACCTTACACCCATCAGAATGGCCAAGATGAAAAACTCAAGGGACAACACATGCTGGAGAGGTTGTGGAGAAAGGGGATCCCTCCTCCACTGCTGGCAGAAATGTAAACTGGTACAACCACTCTGGAAATCTATCTGGCGCTTTCTAAGACAAGTAGGAATAGTGCTTCCTCAAGACCCAGCTATACCACTGCTAGGTATATACCCAAAGTTTGCTCAAGTACACAAAAGGGATATTTGCTCAACTATGTTTATAGCAGCTTTATTTATAGTAGCCAGAACCTGGAAACAACCCAGATGTCCATCAACGGAGGAATGGGTACAGAAATGGTGGTATTTTTACACAATGGAATACTACTCAGCAATCAAAAAGGAGGAAATCATGAAATTTGCAGGCAAATGGTGGGATCTAGAAAAGATCATCCTGAGTGAAATATCCCAGAAGGAGAAAGACAAACACAGTATATACTCACTTATATAGACCTATAAGATATGATAAACATAATGAAATCTGTACACCTAAAAAAGATAATCAAGAAAGCGGACATGAGGTAAGATGATCGATCAATCCTCCTTTAGAAAGACAGATGGGATGTGCATTGAACGTATGAGAGGAGTCTACTGAGTGCATTTGAAAGACTCTACCTAGCAGTGTTTTCAAAACAAAGACTCATGACCAAACCTTTGGCAGAGTACAGGGAATCATAAGAAAGAAGGGGAGTTAGTCTGATGAGGAAAGGATAGGAGCTCCACAAGGACCAAATATATCTGGGCACAGGGTCTTTTCTGAGACTGACATTCAACCAAGGACCATGTGTGGATATAACCTAGAACCTTTGCTCAGATGTAGCCTGTGGTAGCTCAGTAGCCAATTGGTTTCCCATAGTGAGGGGAACAAGGACTATTCCTAACAGGAACTCAATGACTGGCTCTTTGGCCTCCCCACCCCCCAAGGGAGGAGCAGTCCTGTTAGGCCACAGAGGAGAGCTTTGCAGCCAGTCCTGAAGATACCTGATAAAACAGGATCAGATGAATGGGGAGGAGGTCCCCTCTATCAGTGGACTTGGAAAGGGGCAAGGTGGAGATGAGGGAGGGAAGGAGGGACTGGGAGGGAATGAGGGATTGGGACACGGCTGGGATACAGAGTTAATAAAATGTAACTGATAAGAAAAAAATAAAATTCAAAAAAAAAAAAAGGGCGGAGATCTGACCTGTGGAGAGTAAAGGCAAGAGGACAGAATGCTTGTAGGGAAAAGAGTAACTGAGGGTGGGGGTATCTCTATGACAAGCCGGAGACCTAAGTTAGGGTAGGCCCCTGGGAGAATATGAGGGGGATTCAAACCAAGACTCCTTGTAGTAAAGACCATAGAGACTGAAGAGAACATTCACTAACTTGACTAGTTTCCTAGCAGAGGTAGGGGAACACCAACCTACCCACACAACTTTGATCCCAAATTTACCCTGACTACAAGTTAGGAAGGGATAAAGATAGAGCAGAGATTGAGGGAATGCTCAACCAATGCCTGGCCCAACCCAAGATCCAGCCTATCGAAGAGTGCCAACACCTGACATTATGAATAATGCTTTGCTAAGCCTGCAGACAGGAATATGACAGTTGTCCTCTGAGAGGCTCTACCAAACTGCACCTCAAAACAGATGGTGAGACTCAAAGTATTGGGTGATGTATAGAGAGTCTTGTGGAAAAGTGGGAAGAAAAGGGACCTGGAGGTGACAGGTGCTCCACAAGAAGACCAACACAGCCAACTAACCAGGGCTTGCTGAGACTGAAGCATCAACCAAAGACCATGTACAAACTAGACGTAAGCCTCCCTCAAAGACATAGCAGATGGGCAGCTTAGGGTTCATATGAGTCCTCTAGTAGGGGAAGCAGGGACTTCCGCCTGGCGAAACTGCTTTGCTAGGCTACAGGCAAAGAGAATATGCTTAGTCCTGTTGCAACTTGATGACCTGGGCTAGATAAAGGGAACTCCCCCTTTTCTGACAAAAAAAATGAGGAGGAAGGAGGGAGGGTAGGACTGGGAAGTGAAGAGGGACAGGGCTACAACAAGGATATAAAGTGAATAATAATGATAATAAAGACTGGGTTCATGTCTACTGAATGGTATTTATGATTTAATCTCTACTTTCAAGACAGTGTTTTAAAAATATAATCAAATAAATCAGCCAGTTTTCTGTGTAATGTAGCATGAATCTAACCATAAGTACAGATAGCTCATGAGCAAAACACAGTCTGATAGGCTGCACTTTGAAGCTATCATAATGAGGTTTAATTTCCAATACTTGAATTTTGGGAGGTATGAAATATGAAAACCAGAGCAGCATTACTGGAATTAAAAATATTGAGATTATAATAATTATTACATCATTTTCTCTATCCCCTTTTCCACTCCAAACTCTCTCATATATTACTCCTTTCTCTCTTATTAATTACTGCCCTCCTTTTTTGTTAAGGGGGTATGTGCATGTGTGTGCGTGTGTCAACATTTCTACTGCAAATTTTATTTAAATCAGGGATATCAATCTTCAGTGATTTTTATGAATTTTGACTCATCCTTCTGAAGGGAAAATCTGAAGTTTTTAATAACATCTTTTTTTTTGTCTACAAAGGCAAAGTGCTTTCTTGGGATTTTTTTTTTTTTTTTGGCTGTGATTTATATGTGATTCCCCCCCCCCGCCCCATAATTCCATTTAAAATTATCCCTAAGCTGTACTACATTGTCAAATCCTATTTTTTTCAGCTGATTTTTTATTTCCAATGCAAAGTAATTCAAAACTCAAAGGAAGAGATTTTGTACTGATGCTCTGATGTTACATACATTACATCACGTTGCCAGATGTGTCACACGTTGATGTGATTAATATCCTGAATTCCTGCTTCTTAACATTTCTACGCTACAATTTTCCTCAGAGCCCTGACAAAGGTAATCTTTGCATACATAGTATAAAAGGTACCACATTTACTCTCATCTCACGTTTGTCACATCGCAACCACCTAGAGGTTTAACTCACCATCATCCTTCCAGGTTACCTAGATACAATTAACATCCATAACAAGTAAGTCCACTGAAGTACATCCAAACCCAGACAAATATCCCTGCCATGAGAAAAAATTTGGGATGAGTTCTTAAAATAACATTTCCCTGTTAGTTTTAATATTATAAATTATTCATCACTCTCATCATGTGGCAAATTATAGTGAACATTTTTCTCACTCTATGAAATTCTATTAGGTGTCTTTTTCTTCTTAAATATGCTTAAAACTAAAAAAGTACACATGGCCCACTTCAATGATTGCTATTTTAATTAGAGGAAATAGCATATATTGGAAGAATTATTCTCATGTAATTGACTAAAATATTAAAGTGCTTATATGGTTTTAAGAAAATATCCAGCTTTGCAGAATTTTGATATATCATAAGATCTGTAGGAGTCATGGCAAAGGTGGTCAATGGAAGAATGACAAAAGAAAATGTATCTCTTAGAAGACACACACTCCTGCTACAGAACAAATAGGAGAAATGGTAATGGTAATGCATAACCTGAGGATAAGAAATTGCTACATAACAACACACATTGTATACTGAAAGTATTGACTTTTGTTTATCTTAGCTAATGGAAGTATTTTGGATTAGAGAATAACCACACTATACACTGTTAAGATAGCACATCATTTAAGAAATATTATTTTATAATAGGTAAATAAACACTCTTGCTTCGGGGCACACTGTACCTTGAAAAAGCTTGTCTATCTACCATGGTGAAGAAATGATGATGAAACAAAAAACCCCAAATTCATAGTGACATTCTTTTATTTTATATTTTTAAACTCTTGTTTTGTGTGCAAATGTATTGTATCTGCATAAATGTCTGTATATTGTGTAATGCAGTGCCTTTATAGATTAGACTAGGACAACCAATCCTATGGAACTAGAGTTACAGATGATTATGAGCCACCATATGGGTGTTGGGAAACAAAGCCTGGTTTTCTGCAAAGCAGGAAGTACCAAGCCATCTCTCCAGTCTCCATGTCATTCTTTCAATAAGAAGAAACATGCAACTATAGCATTGAATTAGCTAAATAAACCTTGAAGAGCTTTAAAGCTGTCTTGGAAACAAGTTCAATATCAGAGGCTTAAGATGAACTCTCCATGGTGCTGATTTTCCTTAATTCAGAATTTTAGGCAGAGGAGTCCTTAAGTTCTTCAGCAAAGGTGTATGTATCACTACGTGTTGTTTGCACTTCATCAAAGCGATATAATTTATGAATTTAACTTAGTAATGTACTGATACCCTCATCTGTCTACTGTATATGTGCCATGCTTGCGGTATCCGCAAGTCATTAGAATTAAGATTACAAATAACTAAAGATTTAGTGTGTAACTTGTCTAATATAGTAGAAGAGATAAACATTTCCACCACTATTTCAGCCTAAATTTACCTCTACTCAATTTTTTTTGTTACTTTACATGATAGTATTTGCTTATTCTTGGTAAAAACTCCACTATAAAAGGTGGAAAATCATTAATGCAGTAAAAAAAAAAAAAAAATTAAGGTAAATTGAAACACTTTTGTGACCTAATGCCCATGCATTTTTGAAACATTAGCATTAAAAATCTCCATCTCAGAAAGTTAAGGCTATGAGTCTCATTGCTAGTGTTCATTTTTAATGTCACACAAGTATAAAAATCTGGCATGGAGAGGAGAAAAGCCCAATGACAAATGGAGTAAATGAGACTTTGACGGAGTGTGGATTATATTTAAAGACATAAGAGAATGAGACACTAAGGATTTTATATCAGTAACACATATCTTTGTAGAGAAAACAGTATTTCTTCAGTTATTTATTTCCATTGAGGGAATTTTTAAATTAAATTTGTCTTATGTAGATGGATATTTTCCCGGCATGTCTGTCTGTCCACCATGTGGGCCCCTGATGCTTGCATAGGACAAAAGAGAATGTTTGATCTCCTGAGACTGGCATTAGAGATGGTAGTGAACTACCATGTGGGTTCTGTAATCATACCTGGGTTCCTTGGAAGAGTATTGAGTGCTCTTAACTGCTGAGACATCTGTCAAGCTGCTAAGGATATTTTTAACAGACTTCAACTATTACTGACAATGCCTAGCCAAAACAGTGATTTTTAATTTAGGTCTCTTGATTACTTATCGAGCAATCGTCACAAGAAATTTAAATGGTCATTCTCTGCATGATTTTTTAATCTTCATCATCATCAAAATTAACATCATCTACAGCATTTAACCAAATTAAATATCAAATTAGGACTAACATAGTCTGAGGTGTATCGTCTTGCATTTGTATTCTCCAGGACATGAGATGATTACAACAAAAATAGCTATTATAAGGCAAAATATCTAATTATTGTTGGAATGGAATAATTTAGAGATTTAAGAGATGTGTTTTCCAGCAATCGGGAAATAATCAGTGCAAGAATTTTTAATCATATTCTAACTTTACTTTGAAATTTCATGTATATACAAATCACTTTATACCTAAAGTTTTTAAAAATTATTGTAAAAAATATATTTTTTTATCCTTGATGCAAGATATGAGGTGTATTCTACTTTTCAAACCAAGATACTTTAGCTATAATGTACATTTATGCTGTGCATAAAAAAGTACATTAGTACTTGATAAAATAATGAATGACTAAAGTTTTTAATCTAAAGATGTAGTGCATCTTGGAAGTTTTTACAATTTGTTGCTTATTTTTGTCAACTGATGCTTTGTTAATTAGTGCTATAAACAATCATTTAACCTAATGGGTCAAAATTAACCACTTTTCAAGAACAATAATTCTTTCCTATTGCTGTTTACTAATTAAGTTCAAAATGTGCCCCATGGTAAAGTGGAAAGGATATTTTTGATCTTCTATAAATAAGTACCTTGTTCTTTTGCCCTGAGGTAAATTAATTCAAAATATTATTTTCCTCTACAAGCTTTAATGATATGATAATAAGCCACCTGATGAGTAGAATGAATCATTAAAGCTACTGTCTTCTTTTACTCATTCACCCAGTAAAGGTTAGAAAGAGAATGAGGGTGGGAACTCTGCAGAGAAGTATCTTGAATATCCAATTGGCTGTAAGACTGTACATGTAGAGGTAAAATTCAACTGCGTTGCATAACAATAATCTGTGAGAGAGAAAAACAGTTAATGCAGCTGCCATATGGAAAGCAACACCCAGAACTGGGGATAAGTTGTGTTGCTGGAAGTCACAGTAGAGAAAATCGGTAACTATGTAGAAAACTAAGTAGGACCCACACACAAGGCCATTTAAAGAAAGGACAATGAACTGACTCTAAAACAAAGGCTGTTTGATTATGAGAAAACAAAAAGTATTTCATTAAGTAATAAATTATAGATAACCACTTGCCAAAAAATATCCAAAACACTTTGAAGACTTTCAATAGACATGCAGTCAATAAAAAAAATTATAAAAAATATAAAAAAAAAACATTTAGAATTTCTAACAACCAATTAAAATTGCTATACAGCCAGGCGTGGTGGCATACTCCTGTAACCCCAGCACTCAGGGAGACAGAGGCAGGTGGATCTCTGTGACTTTGAAGCCAGCCTGATCTACAGAGAAGGTCCAGGGCAGCAGAGCCTACACTGAGAAATCTTATTTTAAAAACCATATATATGCTATACATAGATGGAAAGAGAAATATACACCACCAATACTGTGAGGAGAAAGAAGAAATGGAAACCAAAAGATGTATGGCTTATTATCTAAAGATATTAAAATAATCCTATTACATACATATTGAAGGTTCAGTTATATGATGAATAACATGAAAGATATTTAAAAACACATGGGATGACTAGAGGTAAAACTTTTAAATATGAAGTAGATAATAGACTGCAGATAGGAACGTATTCTGCAGCAGTATCAGAAAAAAATGATGATTAAAAGAGACAATATATATTTTTAAATTTTTAATTTTTAATATTAATTACAGTTTATTCATTTTTTATCCCAGCTGTAACCCCCTCTGTCATTCCCTCCCAATCCCACCTTCCCTCTCTCATCTCCTCCCATGTCCCTCTACAAGTCCACTAACAGGGGAGGTCCTCCTCACCTTCCATCTGACCCTAGCCTATCAGTTCTCACCAGAATTGGCCGCATTGTCCTCCTCTGAGGATTGGCTGGGCTGCCCTCCCCTATCAGAGGGAGGTGATCAAAGAGCCAGCCACTGAGTTCATGTCAGAGAGAGTTCCTGTTCCCCTTCCTAGGGAACTCACTTGGATACTAAGCTACTATGGGCTAAATCCGAGCAGGGATTCTAGGTTATTATCCATGAATTTTCCTTGATTGGAGTATCAGGCTTACAAAAGACCCATTTGCCCAGATTTTTTGGTTCTGTTTCTCTACTTGTGGAGCTCCTGTCTCCCAGGTTTTACTATCTCCTGCTTCTTTCATAAGAATCCCTGCATTCTGCCCAAAGTTTTGCTATTAGTCAGCAAAATTACTCAGCATCTGCTTTGATACAATGCAGGGTAAACTCTTCCAGAGGTCAACTGTGGTAGGCTCCTGTCCTGTTTCCTGTTTTCTCCCTCTTCCAATGTCCATTCCATTTGTCTTTCTGTGTGAGGATTGATCATCTTACCCAGGGTTGTCTGTGTTGCTTGGCTTCTTTAGGTGTACAGTTTTTAGTAGGTTTATCCTATATTATATGTCTGATATCCTCTTATAAGTGAGTTTATACCTTGTGTGCCTTTTGTCTTCTGGGATACCTCACTCAGAATGATCTTTTCTAGATCTCACCATTTGCCTGCAAATTTCATGATTTCTGTGTTTTTAATTACTGAGTAGTATTCCACTGTGTAAAAATACCCCAATTTCTGTATGCATTCCGCAACTGAGGGACATCTGGGTTGTTTCCAGGTTCTGGCTCATACGAATAAAGCTGCTACAAACATGGTTGAGTAAATGTCCTTGTTGTGTACTTGAACATATTTTGGATATATGTCTAGGAGTGGAATAGCTGGATCTTGGGGAAGCACTCTTCCTAATTGTCTGAGAAAACGCCAGATTCATTTCCAAAGTGGTTGTACAAGTTTGCATTCCCACTAGCAGTGGAGGAGGATTCCCCTTTCTCTACATCCTTTCCAGGATGTATTATCAATTGAGTTTTTGGTCTTAGTCATTGTGATGGGTGTAAGGTGAAATTTCAGACTTGTTTTGATTTGCATTTCCCTGATGACTAAGGATGTTGAACATTTCTTTAAGTGTTTCTCTGCCATTCTATACTCCTCTACAGATAATTCTGTTTAGCTCTGTGCCCCATTTTTTAACTGGATTACTTTATTTGTTGCTTTTTAACTTTAGATTTTTTATATATTGTAGATATTAGACCTCTGTCAGATATAAGGTTGGTGAAGATTCTTTCTCAGTCTGTAGGTTGACATTTTGTTCTGTTGACAGTGTCCTTTGCTTTACAGAAGGTTTTCAGTTTCATGAGGTCCCATTTATTGATTGTTGATCTTAGAGCCTGTGCTGTTGGTGTTCTGTTCAGGAAGTTGTCTCCTGTGCCAATGAGTTCAAGGCTCTTCCCCTCTTTTTCTTTCTTCTTCTTTTTTTTTTTTTTTTTTGAATTTTATTTTTTTCTTATCAGTTACATTTTATTAACTCTGTATCCCAGCCGTGTCCCAATCCCTCATTCCCTCCCAGTCCCTCCCTCCCTCCCTCATCTCCACTGTGCCCCTTGCCAAGTCCACTGATAGGGGGACCTCCTCCCCATTCATCTGATCCTGTTTTATCAGGTATCTTCAGGACTGGCTGCAAAGCTCTCCTCTGTGGCCTAACAGGACTGCTCCTCCCTTGGGGGGTGGGGAGGCCCAAGAGCCAGTCATTGAGTTCCTGTTAGAAATAGTCCTTGTTCCCCTCATTATGGGAAACCAATTGGTTACTGAGCTACCACAGGCTACATCTGAGCAGAGGTTCTAGGTTATATTCATAATGGTCCCTTCCCCTCTTTTTCTTCTAACCATTTTAGTGTGTCTCATTTTATGTTGGGTCTTTGATCCACTTGGACTTTAGTTTTGTGCAAGGTGATAAATTTGGATCTATCTGCATTTTTCTACATGTAGACATCCAGTTAGAGCAGCACCATTTGTTGAAGATGCTATCTTTTTTTCCATTGTACGGTTTTGGTTCCTTTGTAAAAAAATCAGGTATCTGTAGCTATGTAGGTTTATTTCTGGGTTTTATATTTGATTCCATTGGTCAGCCCTTCTAGTTCTATGCCGATACCATGCAGTTTTTATTACTATTGCCATATAGTACAGCTTGAGATCAGGGATGGAGATACCTCAGACAATCAGTTGTTGTACAGGACTGTTTTGGCAAATCTGTGTTTTTTGTTTTTCCATATGAAGTTGAGAATTGTTCTGTCAAGGTCTGTAAAGAATTGTGTTGGTGTTTTGATGGGAATTGCATTGATTCTGTAGATTGCCTTTGGCAGGATCTCCATTTTCACTATGTTAATTCTACCAATCCATGAGTGCAGGAGATCTTTCAATCTTCTGATATCTTCTTCAGTTTCTTTCTTCAGAGATTTGAAGGAATATTGAACAACCCCTGCATGCCTGGGATGAAGCCTACTTGTTCATGGTAGATAATATGTTTTATGTGTTCTTGGATTTGGTTTGAAAGTATTTTATTGAGTATTTTTGCATCAATGTTCATAAGAGAAATATGTCTGAAGTTCTCTATTTTTGTTGGGTCTTTAGATATCAAGGTGATCTTGCCTTCATAGAATGAGATTGGTAATATTCCTTCTGTTTCTATTTTGTGGAATAATTTGAAGAGAACTGGAGTTAGCTCTTCTTTGAAGGTTCAGTGGAATTCTGCATTGAAACCAGCTGGCCCTGGCCTTGTTTTGGAAGGGAGACTTTTGATGACTGCTTCTATTTCCTTGGACTATTCAATATATTCACCTGATCTTTATTTAATTTTGGTAAATAAAATCTATCAAGAAAATTGTCCATTTCATTTAGATTTTCAAATTTTTTGGCACATAGGCTTTTGTAGTAGGAACTAAAGATTGTTTGGATTTCCTCAGTGTCCATCATTATGTTCCCCTTTTCATTTCTGATTTTGCTGATTTGGATAGTTTCTCTCTACCTTTTAGTTAGTTTGGCTAAGGGTTTGTCTATCTTGTTGATTTTCTCAAAGAACCAGCTCTTGGTTTCATTGATTCTTTGAATTGTTTTATTTGTTTCTAATTTATTGATTTCAGCCCTAAGTTTTATTATTTCTAGCTGTCTACTCCTCTTGGGTGTATCTGATTCTCCCCCACCAGGGCTTTCAGTTGAACCATTATGTTCTTTGTATGAGATGTTTCAAATTCCTTTTAGAAGGCACTGAGTGCTATGAATTTTTCTTTTATCACTGCTCTCATTGTTTCCCATAATTTTCAGTATGTTGTGTCTTTATTTTCATTGAATTCCAGAAAATCTTTTATTTCTTTCTTTATTTCTTCGCTAACCGAGTTGTCATTGAGTAGTGGTTGATCAGTTTTCATGAGTTTGCAGGCTTTTTGCTATTTCTGTTGTTGAGGTCCATCTTTAGTCCAATGTGGTCAGATAGGATACAAATGATTATTTCAATCTTCTTGTATTTATTGAGGCTTCCTTTGTGACCAACTATATGGTCTATTTTGGAGAAGGTTCCATGAGGTGCTGAAAAGAAGGTATACTCTTGAGGTAAAAAGTTCTGTAGACATCTATTAGGTCCATTATTTAGTGCCTTTATTTCCCTATTTTGCTTCTTTCTAGATGATCTGTCCCTTGGGACAGTGAGGTGTTGAAGTCTTCCATTATTAAGGTTTTGGGGTAAAGGTGTGATTTAAGCTTTAATAATGTTTCATTTACGAATGTAGGAACTCTTGTATTTGGGGCATAGATGTTCAGAGTTGTGATGTCCTCTTGGTGGATTTTTCCTTTGATGAGAATGAAATGTCCCTCCTCATCTTTTTTGATTAATTTTCATTGAAAGTCCATTTTATTAGTTATTAAGATAGCTACCCCAGCTTGTTTTCTGGGTCCATTTGCTTGAAAAACATTTTCCAGCCCTTTACTCTGATGTAGTGTTTATCTTTGTTGCAGAGGTGTGTTTATTGGACGCAGCAGAATATTGGATCCCATTTCTGCAACCATTCTGTTAGTCTCTGTCTTTTTATTGGAGAGTTGTGTCCATTGATGTTGATAGATAATAGAGACCAATGGATGTTAGTTTCTTTTATTGTGGAGTTGGTGGTGTTACTGTGTTTCATTGCTTATTTCCTTTTAATTTTTTATTGTGAAGTTATCTATATCCTCTGTTTTCTTGGGTGTAGATATTTTCATTGGATTGGAATTTTCCTTCTAGTGTCTTCTGTAGGACTGTTTTGCTGTGTCGATATTATTTAAGTTTAGTTTTGTCATAGAATATTTTGTTTTTTCCATCTATGTTGATTGAAAGCTTTGCTGGGTATAGTAGTCTAGGTTGGCATCTGTGGTCCCTTAAAGTTTACATGACATCTGCCCAGGCCCTTATGTCTTTCACAGTTTTTGTTGGGAAGTCTGGTGTGATTCCAATAGGTCTATCTTTAGATGTTACTTGGCCTTTTTCCCTTGATGCTTTTAGTATTTTTTCTTTGTTCTGTCGATTTAGTGTTTTGTCTATGATGTGATGTGAGGAGTTTCTTTTCTTGTCTAGTCTATTTGGTGTTCTGGTATGTTTATTTGGTATTCTTGTATGTTTATGGACATCTCTTTTTTTAAGTTGGGAAAAATTTCTTCTATGATTTTCTTGAAAATATTTTCTGGACCTTGGAGCCTGGAACCTTCTTTTCCATCTATTCCTATACTTAGATTTTCTCTTTTCCTGCCATCCTTGATTTTTCAGATGTTTTGTGTTTGGAACTTTTTGATTTTTCTTTTACTTTGAGAGATGTATCAATTCTTTCAAGTGTTATCTTCAGCACTTGTGATTCTCTCTTCCATCTCTTGTATTCTGTTGGTGATGCTTACCTTTGTGGTTCCTGATCTTTTTTCTAAGTTCTCCAGCTCCAGGGTTTTCTGTTTGTGTTTTCTTTATTAATTCTAATTTTGTTTTCATGTCTTGCAGCATTTCCTTCATCTGTTTGAATGTGGACTCCTGTGTTTCTGTGTTTCTATGATGGCCTCTTTTCTTTGTTCATTTCCTCTTTATATGTCACTAATTGTGCCTTTACTTGTCCCTTGATGTCTTTGTGAGATTTGTTCTTCTTTATGTGCCTCTTATAACTGGATAAGCATAGCTTTAAAATCATTTTCCTGTTTCTGATGAAGTGAGTATCCAGTGATTTTGGGGGTAGCTGGTGAAGACATGATGTCCTGATTTTTGTTGGATATGTTCATATGCCGATCTCTGGTCATCTATTTATCTGCAACCTTCCCTGTTTGTTCCTGGAGTCTGTAGTTTATACCGGGTCCCTCTTTCTCTGGTGTCTGGAGTATTCTTCAGGAAGATGAGAGACGTCCACTGGTTTGAGAGTGTGCTTTGGTGTTTCAGCTGTACCTAAGGGAGGAAGGTCGCAGGTGTGAATGCACAAGTGTGGGCAAGCAAGTGCGAGCGTGTGCCAGGAGGTATGTCTTGAAGAACAGGATGCTAGAGAGTTTAGATGACTGGAATGTGGGGTGAGAGTGGGGTGCAGGCACAGGAGGGGGTGTGGGCACTGGTGTTATTTGTGCATGCAATGTGCATGCACAAGCACAGATTTTATGAATACCTCAGTGTCCTACAGGCCTATCATACTATCCTTCTTGTATTCAGATCTGCCTGGGCTCCAGGAATTGTTTGCCTGGACTCCACTGGTAGACCCACAGAACAGGGGCTTCAATGTTGAGAATGCTGTCCCAACAATCCCTATGTTGACCACAGTAAGGCTGTGGGTATGAAGGATCCAATGTCTAGCTGCTAGCATAGAGGGACCCTGGATCTGGGGCTCTGCATGCACTCACTTGAAGGCCCACTCACTCTCTAGCAGGCCTATTCTGAAAGCCCAGGGATTCCCTTGTTCTCTACTTTGAGATTTGGGCCTTTCTGGGCAAATGCGAGCATTGGAGATCTGGCAGCTCAGAGGTGCTGCAGCTGCAGAACTTGGAGGCTGGTATAGGTGCCTGTTAGGAGTCCAGCCACAGTGACAGAACTGGGAGGCCTCTGGTACAGATGCCTGCTGCTAGGCCCTGAGGAATCCCTACAGCTGCCCTTGGACCTGGGTGGCTGTGGCCTATACAGCTATGATCCTGCCACTGAGAGACTTGGAGGCCCTCCTCTTCTGTCTCAGTCACCACGCAGGAGTTCTGTGTTAGGAGCCATGGCCACTGTGGGCCACCTCTGCAGAGGAGGAGGGAGGACCGACAAGCGGAAGTAGGGGATTGAATGTTCGCTACTCTCAGTCCTGGGAGAAGTCCGTGGGTGAGCTCTATCCAAATGGTCTCAGCTCAGGGGTTGTCCCCTCTTGCCCAGGAAGCCTTAATGTCAATGTTCTGGCTTCAGCTGCTCCTCCACTCACCAATTTCAGAGTTTTGGATCCTCTGCCCCTCAGATATGGTGCATGCTGGTCGCCGCCATCTGGATCCCCTGAGACAATATATTTTTAAGACTAAAATTCTAGGATAACAAATGACAATTAAATAAAAGAAAAATTTAGAAGACGCCATCAACACTTATAATGATTAAATATTTGGAAAACATTGTTGAAAAAAACAATAAAATCAGGCAAAAGCAACACTTTATATACCAAAAAAACAACAAAATAGAATGGAATCAGATTTCTAATCAGATATATAGCAAGCCAGACACCACTGGAGTAATACTGATAAATCATTAAAAGAGAAAACTTTAAACTTAGAAATATAAATATAGAAAATATGTTCACAAAAGTGAAATACTGTAGTTGTTAATTTTAGTAAATAGACTTTGAAAAACTTATGGATAGCAAATGTATCCACAACAGAACTGAAAATATTCTTCAGGCAGAATTCCCCCAGTCAACAACATCTCCATTCTCCTCCTTTTAAATGTGTATAAAACAATCATTGAGACAGAACATGTTATGTCATACAAAGAATTTAATCCTAGTAAAATAATTAAAATAAATACCAATATGAAAAGTATCAAATAGGTGGAATTAACTTTAGTTTATAACTTATAGGTGAATGAAGATAAAGTGAAGAAAAATAGAACTCCCACAAATAAAACATAAATGAAAATTAAAAACAAAGCATTTCAGAATTTATGAGATGCTTTTAAAGATATGGTTAGAGGAGAATATAGATTATTTGAATCTTGAAGTAGAAGTAATCTAAAAATAGCCAATGTAAAATTTGAACATTCAGTGTATTTCCTGTAAGCAGTCACCCACTTTAGTTATTCCATTATATTGTGAAGCTGTACTTGGGTATGTATTGAGATTTGCAGGCTTTTGGACATGTGCACATGAATGTGGGTGTTGTACTTGATTAAACATACATTATGGTTTCTAATGTGTTTCTATGTGTTCCTTTGTTATTCCTGGTAATAATGCCTACTGTCTCCTTAATTATTCTTGTCTTATATTGTGTACAGTGTCATAAACTGACCTCCTAGTTTTTACCCTGGAAATATGTGAAACTAACATTCTAAATATTTTTGATGTAAATGTTAAGAATTACTTATGAAATAGAAGTTTCATTATATATAAATTTGTACCTGTATATAACATATTTGTATTACACATACCAACTATAATTAAGTATATAAAACATGGTTTGGGGTAGTTGCATTATCATTCTGTAATCTAAAGTACTAAGACAAAGAGAAGGAATTGTATGATCCCACAAGATGCTAAATGCAAGCAATGAAATAACTGTGGACTAGGAGTTTAGATTTTATCTAGTTCACATTGGAAGCTCGGTCTAGGGGGAATACCTGTACGTGAGTATTTTAGCTGTATTTCAGTGTGTGGAAAGACATTAAGTCATGGAATGTCAGTGAAAATTGTTCATGTTCATGAAACATTTACCAGAAAACTTTTCCCCAGATATCAGAACCTAGAACAACATCTGTGGCCAGACAAAGAATAAGTGATAAATATGCAATATTCTGCTTTAAAATACATTTTAATTATGGTCATTTCAATTCACCAAATGATGAATGTGACCTGGGAATAGTGTTTTGAAGCTCCTCCACCAGTTGGTTTGGGTTGGGTTTTTCTGTCATGTTGTAATATTTGGAAAACAGTGCTAGTAAGGGAAACTTCTTGGTAACATTTTTGGTGAATAGAATTGACTACCCATCTCTGTTATTTTCTCACTGTGCTTGGGACATAGTGAGAAACTAAGGAAGTCTGACTACTGAGTTCATTTCGTTTGTAATTAAAATTAAAAGTTTATGAAAATACTTTTCTGTAACTCATATTGGTTGCTATATTAACATTTTATGTGCTTTCAAAACCTATATTTTATTTTAGTAGTTGTTTTAAATATACGGACATTCAATACTCTTTTATCTTTATTATTTTTGGTTCCCAATACTTAAAATTATATCATAGTTGTAGCACTTATTTATTTCTAGAGGAAGCTTGATCCTGATTCTATGAATAGTAAGTTTAAAACACTATATAATTGAAAATTTATATAAAAATATGTCACATGACAGAGGTTTTCCTTCCTTCCTTCCTTTCTTTCTTTCTTTCTTTCTTTCCTTCTTTCTTTCTTTCTTTCCTTCTTTCTTTCTTTCTATTTTTTTAACTTTTCTCCCCTTTTATTGAAAATAGATTTCTCACACAATACATACTGATTATGGTTTTCTCTCTCTCCACTCTTCCCGGTTCTCCTGACTCATCCAGATCCACTCTCTTTCTGTCTCTCATTAGAAAAGAAAGAGGCTCCTTAGGATAATTAAAATAAAATAAAATAAAATAAAATAATAAAATAAAATAAAATAAATGAAATAAAACATAATAAGATAAAATAAAAACTAACTGTGTACTTGCGCCTCTTTTGGGTATATGCCTAGGAGTGGTATGGCTTGATCTTGAGGAAGCGCTATTCCTAGTTGTCTGAGAAAGCGCCAGATTGATTTCCAGAGTGGTTGTACCAGTTTACATTCTTGCCAGCAGTGGAGAAGGGTTCCCCTTTCTCCACAACCTCTCCAGCACGTGTTGTCACTTGAGTTTTTCATCTTGGCCATTCTGATGGGTGTAAGGTGAAATCTCAGGGTTGTTTTGATTTGCATTTCCCTAATGGCTAATGAGGTTGAGCATTTCTTTAAGTGCTTCTCTGCCATTCGATATTCCTCTACAGAGAATTCTCTCTTTAGCTCTCTTCCCCATTTTTTAAGTGGATTACTTGGTTTATTGCTTTTCAGCTTGTTTAGTTCTTTATATATATTGGATATGAGTCCTCTGTCAGATAAAGGGTTGGTGATGATTCTTTCCCAATCTGTAGGCAGTCTCTTTGTTTTGATGATGGTGTCCTTTGCTTTACAGAAGCTTTTCAATTTCATGAGGTCCCATTTATTGATTGTTGCTCTTAGAGCCTGTGCTGTTGGTGTTCTGTTCAGGAAGTTTTCTCCTATACCAATGAGTTCTAGGGTATTCCCCACTTTTTTTTCTAGCCGATTTACTGTGTCTGGTTTTATGTTGAGGTCTTTGATCCACTTGGACTTCAGTTTTGTGCAGGGTGATAAGTATGGATCTATTTTCATTTTTCTGCAAGTACACAAAAAGGACATTTGCTCAACCATGTTTGTAGCAGCTTTATTTGTCATAGCCAGAAGCTGGAAACAACCCAGATGCCCCTCAACTGAAGAATGGATGCAGAAACTGTGGTACATCTATACAATGGAATATTACTCAGCAATGAAAAATAAGGAAATCATGAAATTTGAAGGTAAATGGTGGAACCTGGAAAGGATCATCCTGAGTGAGTTGTCCCAGAAGCAAAAGACACGCATGGTATATACTCACTCATATAAACATACAACATAGAATAAACCCACTAAAATCTGTACATCTAAACAAACTAAGCAAAAGAGAGGACCCTAACTAAAATGTTCAATCCCTATCCTGAAAGGCAAAGAGGATGGACATCAGAAGAAAAAGAAAATAGGAAACAACCTCGGAACCTCCTACAGAGGGCCTCTGAAAGCCAGAAGAAAACAGGAAACAATCTTGAAACCTGCCACAGAGGGCCTCTGAAAGCTTCTGCAGTATAGACTGTCAAAACAGATGCTGAGCCTGATGGCCAACTGATGGGCAGAGTGAATGGAATTCTATGTAAGAAGTGGGAAATAGTAAGAGCTGGAGGGGACGGGAACTCCACAAGGAGAGCAACAGAACAAGATAATTTGAACACAGGGAACTTCCCAGAGACTCATACTCCAACCAAGGACTATTCGTGGAGATGACCTGGAACCCCTGCACAGGTGTAGCCCATGGCAGTTCAGTGTCCAAGTAGGTTACATAGTAATGGGAAGAGGGACTGCCTCTGACATAATCTGATTGGCCTGCTCGTTGATCACTTCCCCCTGAGGGAGGAGCAGCCTTATCAGGCCACAGTAGAGGACAATGCAGCCACTTTTGATGAGAACTGATAGACTAAGATCAGAAAGAAGAGGAGAACCTTCCCTATCAGTGGACTTGGGGAGTGGCATGCATGCAGAAAGGGGAGGGAGGGTGGGATCGGGAGGGAAGGAGGGAGGGGCTTATGGGGGGATACAAAATGAATAAAGTGTAATTAATAAAAAATTTAAAAAACTAAAAACTAATACACTGAAGTTGGATGAAACAAACAGAAGGGAAAAAAAAAAACATAACGGAAGGAACAGCTAACAAAGACCACTCATTTGCTCAGTCAGGATTTCCTTTAAAATGCCATATTGAAAGCAATAATGTGTTCTCAAAGGACCTATTGCAGACCTGTGCAGGTCCTGTGCTTGCTGCCTCAGCTTCTGTGAATACATATGTGCTATGATCATGATGATTTAGAGATTTAGAGGGCCTTGTTTTCTTGGTGTCCTCCATCACTTCCAGCTTTTGCATTTTTTCTGTCTCCTCTTCCATACGATTTCCTGAGCCCTGAAGAGAGGGATTTGATTGGAATGTACCGCTTAGTACTCAAGGTTTCAAATCGTTCTCTGAAAAATGTCTGGTTGTGGGTATTTATATTTGTTTCGGTCTGCTGCAGGAGGAAAATCCTTTATTGAACACTGTAAGGCATCGAACTATGAGTATAGCAGAATGCTATTAGGAGTCATTTTATTTCTACTTTTCTAATTTTAAAACATTATTATTTGATTTTACCCTAGATCTGTATGCTATCTAGTCTTATGCTCATGGTCACTCAAGTAGTGTGGGGTATGATTCCATCTTGTAGCGGATGCCTTAAGTCAAACTAGATATTGGTTGTTTACTCCCATTAGCTTTGAGCCACCATTGTATTAACATATCTTGCAGACAGGATACAACTGTCAATAAAAGGTTTTGTGGCTTGATTGGTGTTTTCATTTCTCTTTTGGTAGCCTAAAGAGTGCCACTCTGTACCAAAGGTGCTTAGGCACCAGGTCCACTTTTCCACATTCAATGAGTTGTATAGGTGTAGTCTTCAGCATTGGAGGCTTGCGGTCAGTTTGTGGAGAGCTACATTCTGAATTGCTTGGGTATAACCATGGAATCCCTTTGTTAAACAACAAAATTAAATGTAACCCAACTCCCTCTCTAAGGCATCATTTGGTGACAAGAGATTGACAGTTGGGGCTCTGTGTCCCCTATTGTTTCTCAGTTTCAACCAGATTGCTTTAAGATAAGGATATCTTCTAGGAAGCTTCTGTTGTATTAAGTTTTCCTACTATCCCTCAAATGGCCCTTAATTTTATCTCTCTGCTTACATTACTTGCCCCACCCTCTCTCCTGCTCCCAATGTGATCTACTTATTCAACCCCATCTATAACATTCATCCATTCATCCACCCAGCTTTCCTTACATCCATCTATCCATCCATAACATCTATTTTCTTTTCCTAATGAGGTCTATCTTTCCTTTAGTCTCTTACTTTATACCTAACCTTTGTGGTTCCATAGATTGTAGGTTGGTTATCATGGACTTAACAGTAGTATCCACATATAAAGAATGCATACCTATTCTAACTGTTCAATGCTATCATTTAAGACCCTCCTTCTTCAAGGATATCCTACATTATATTCCCTTTAAAACTATTTACATTATCGGAGAAGAATCTCACTCGGTCTACATTCAGGTGTGGTTTCCATGTTTCCCAGAAATCAAACGCAGCCCTGTACTGATAAATCTATTTTAAAAGGCTGGGGGTGGGGAGCAGAGGTGGAGATATCCTTAATCCTCTCAAATTAAGCACTTCAATTTCCCCTCTTCACCCTGACTCTCCTTTCTGAAAGGATTTTTCTTTGTGGTATTTCACAGGGGTGTCAGAGAGCCATGAGACACCAGCTTTCCTTTGAACAGGAAACTTTCCCTACAGCT
This sequence comes from Psammomys obesus, assembly GCF_907164565.1. NCBI lineage: Eukaryota > Metazoa > Chordata > Mammalia > Rodentia > Muridae > Psammomys > Psammomys obesus. The sequence continues at coordinate 5,558,175 of NW_026594418.1, forward strand.
CTAATTAAAAGGAAGTTTCAAACCTACAAATTAACAGTTTTAATATGCCCTTCCTGGTGATTAACTGCTTCATTTTAACAAGCATTCATTGTTAACAGCACAACTGTTAATTTGAATGGCTTGATTTTTAAGTCTGTAGAAGAAAAATGGCTCAAAGTTAATTTTCTAACTCACACCCCCATTGGCCTAGTGATCTTTATTTAGAGAATTTTCTTAGATAAAGTTAATATTCTCTGAAGAATTTGACCCCTTTTATCCAGAATAGAAGTTAAAGGTAAGCAGCATTTTTTTTTTTAATTCCTTGATTTTATTTTTTTCTTTCTAGATTCAACCTCAGTTACTAACTATCATTGCATGTTGCTAGACCTTGGGAAATTAGGTCAGGAGAAGACTGTTTAAATAAAAATTGTCTTTAAGCCAAGTAAACATTTAAATGCTTGTAGTTTTATGAAATTCATTTAGCAAATTGAGCTACAATATAACCAATTTACAGTGGCAGACATGAGAAAATATGGAAAATTAAATCCAGTGAAAATACTGAAATAAAAATGTCTAGCTTTGAAGAAGCTGACTTCTGGCTTTGAAATAATTTCTTGATCATTTTTATACCCCAAGAGGACACATTCTTAATTATCAAGGCTGGCCACTGATAATCCAAAAAAGTTACCTTTGCTTCTAGTGCTCAAGCTTTTCCATAAGGAATTATTTCTTCTGTGGTAGGCTCCTGTCCTGTTCCTTGTTTTCTCCCTCTTCTGATGTTCATCCTCTTTGCTTTACTGAATGGGGATTGAGCATCTTAGCCAGAGTCCTCCTTCTTGATTAGTTTCTTTATGGTGTACAGATTTTAATATGTTTATCCTATATAATATATCTAATATCCACTTATGAGTGAGTATATATCTTGTGTGTCTTTCTGGTTCTGGGATACCTCACTCAGGATGATCTTTTCCAGTTCCCACAATTCGCCTGCAAATTTCATGAATTCCTTGTTTTTTTTTTTTGTTGCTGATTAATATTCCATTGTGTAAATGTACCACAATTTCTGTATCCATTCCTCAACTGAGGGGCATCAGGGTTGTTTCCGGCTTCTAGCTATTACAAATAAAGCTGCTACAAACATGGTTGAGAAACTGTCCTTGTTGTATACTTGAGCATCTTTTGGATATATGCCTAAGAGTGGTATAACTGGATCTTGAGGAAGTGTTATTCCTAATTGTCTGGGAAGGCGCCAGATTGATTTCCAAAGTGGTTGTACAAGTTTACATTCCCACCAGCAAAAGAGTAGGGTTCCCCTTTCTCCACATCCTTTCCAGCATGTGTTGTCACTTGAGTTTTTGATCTTAGGAGCCTACCACAGAGGGCCTCTGAAAGGCTCTACCTTGCAGGGTGTCAGGGCAGATGCTGAGACTTATAGCCAAACTTTGGGCAGAGTGCAGGGAATCTTATGAAAGAAGGGGGAGATAGTAAGACCTGGAGAGGACAGGAGCTACACAAGGAGAGCAACAGAACCGAAAAATCTGGGCAAAGGGGTCTTTTCTGAGACTGTTACTTCAACCACGGACCATTCATGGAGATAACCTAGAACCCCTGCACAGATGTAACCCATGACAGTTCAGTGTTGAAGTGGGTTCCATAGTAATGGGAACAGGGACTGTCTCTGACATGAGCTGATTAGCCTGCTCTTTGATCTTCTCCCCTTGAGCGGGGAGCAGCCTAACCAGGCCACACAGGAAGACAATGCAGTCACTCCTGATGAGACATGATAGACTAGGATTAGAAGGAAGCAGATGAAGACCTCCCCTATCAGTGGACTTGGGAGGGGCATGGGTGGAGAAGGGGGAGGGAATGTGGGATTGGGATGGGAGGAGGAAGGGAGCTACAGGGGGCATACAAAGTGAATAAACTGTAATTAATAAAATAAATTTAAAAATGTAAAAAAAAAAAGAATTATTTCTTTCAAAGCAACTAATAAGCAGTTAGAGTAACTTATTTAAAAGGTTCTCAGGTTGTTAAATCTTACAATACACATCAACTATACTATTCCTGAAGCCATTTTCTCCAATTTTAATCTACCCATCATTTTCTACACAGTTCTACCTACACCTTTTCTGGAAATCTGATCTCATTCATTTGTAGTTATGCTTTATATTTCTGTTTTATAGTCTATTTTTATACAAGTGAGAAACTATATAATTTATGCATATAAAATACAGGTGTACATAAAATTATAATTTTATTTTAAGCATAAACGCATGTTTTATATTGTATAAATTCATATTTCTACATTATTTCTGACATAAAAAGTAAAACTCTTTGGCCGTTAGCATCCCCTCTGCAAGAAAATATTTCTGAAAACCACCCTATGTGAATTCATAGATATACCCTATTATTCAACTAACTTGTTTTTGGCTGTCAGCATCATAGGTAATCCAAGCATTTTCTAAAAGTAGATATTTCCTTTATTTTATAGTATTGTACTATGAAATAATATAATATTAACCATGTACAAATAAGTATAACATATATTCTATATACAGGTTATTGTGTGTATATCTTTAGAACCAGGGTTAAGTAATAGCATAGGATAAAAAAAGATATATAGGGACTTTGTCTCCTTACAGTGATTGTAGTTTTAATTTATATGTTAAAGCTTATTGTTGAAATGACCACATTTTAATTTTAAGTCATTTAAATATATATCTTTTTGTTTGTATGTTTTTACTATTGAGTAGGTCAATTTTATCCCCATGTATAAATGTTCTTTACATAGTCATGATCTTAGTTGTTTACATGTGGTATACAATACTAATCTTTTTTTTTTACAATTTTTATTTATTTACTTATTTATTTACTTACTTATTTATTTATTACAATATATTCACTTTGTATCCCTGCTGAAGGCCCCTCCCTCATCTCCTCTCAATCCCACACACCCTCTTTCTTCTCCCCTTATGCCCTTTCCCTAGTAAAGGGTACAGGGGCTGTCTCTGACATGAACTCAGTGGCAGCCTCTTTGATCACCTCCCCCTGGGTGGTGCAGGCATGTGAGACCACAGAGAAAGATGAAGCAGCCAGCCATGATGAGACCTAATAGGACAAAATTTTATTTTAGTCTTTCAGTTGGTTTTTGTGCTTTCTTGGGCACATGTTTTGCTGAGTTTTCTCATGGGGATTTAATATTCAAGTTGTGTTAAGTCCTTGGAGCCATTGCACCTATATTTTGAACCATAGTTAGTAGACCTTTTCCCCAGATATAGTGAAAGAGCAGCAGTAAAGATGGGTGTAGGTATAGAGTGATGAATGTGGTAGGATAGAGTCTTTTGGACATGACTCAGCAATGCTAAATCTGGGTCATGTAGTCATCCTATCTTTTCGTTTTATGAGAGGGCTACACACTTATTTCCATAGTTCTCAGAGTGGCTCCACCCAGCAGATGACAGAAACAGATGCACAGACCAACCACCAATCATTGGGTGTAGCACTGGGAGCCTTGTGGAAGAGTGGGGGGAAGGGTAGAAGGACCAAGATGGGACAGCAGCTCCACAAGACCAGTAGCACCAACTCTTCAGGGTCCAGGTGGGCTTGTAGAGACTGAAATACTAACCAGGGACCATGCATGGACTAGACCTAGACCTCCTAAACAGATATAGTCAATGTGCAGCTGGGTCCTCATATAAGTCTCCCTAGTAAGGGGAATGGGGGCTGACTCTGACATAGACTCTGTTGCCTGCTTTTCAGTCACTCTTCCCTGGCAGATCACAGGGGAAGAGTATATGCTCAGTCCTGCAGTCCTGATAGAGATTGAAATACTAGGATGGGTATGATGGTGGGGTTCTCATTCTCTGAGGAGTAGGGGATGGGGTCCAGAGGAAACATGGAGAGAGGGTGGGAATGGGAGGAGAGAAAGGAGGAGGCTATTAATGGGATGTAAAATGAAAAAAAAAATTAAAATTAAAATATAAGATAAATACAAAGTGAATTAATTGCAATAAAAAATAAATAAAATTTTAAAAAGATAAATAAAATCCATTTCTCTCTAAATCAAAACAAAAACAATGTAAATAGGACTAGGGCCTTCCCTTTCTAAACCACTGGCATTGCAAGCACCTCACAGAACCAAATGAATGCCTCCACTTTTGCTAAGTTATTGAATGTGTGCTGCTTTCTTAGCCTCAGTTATGCAAAACCCATCTTGCCCACCATGTTGATTTTTTTGTCTTTTAATATTTCTCCCCATTACAGTAATGATCTTTGTGAGGTTTGACTATGCTTGGTACTTTCTTACTGACTCTGTGTAACCCTCACTGGAAAGATTTGACGTCTTTGTCTTCCAACAACTTAATAGGAGGCCCCTTCTGTGCTCCCTCCTCCTCTTCTCCTTCTTTTGAAAATTTCCCTGAGTGCATTTTATTTTCTTTATATCTCATTTCTCACTATATCCAACCCCTTCTGCACCACTCCCTAAATTCACATTTTATCTCTATGTGCTCTACGGCATGTGAGTGCACGACCACACACACATGTACCAACAGATAAGTAAGCAAAGGAAATCAATGAGGGAATTGATACCTGCTGGGATTTGTAGCTGGGGCTAAAGAATCCTATCTCAGATTCAAAGTTCCTGGGTTGCTGAGCTATCAGTCAAATGCAGCTTGTGTGTTATGAATAGCAACATTTCAATGTTTCTTGTGAAGAATAGACTCTCTCACTAGTACAGGAGTTCTCACTAGCAAAAGGCAGTATCAGTGAAGAGAGGACCAGACTATGGTCCAGTGTAGAGTTCAGGACACATTAAAATATAGATAGAGAAAGCTGGTCACTGACTCAGGAGTGTCAGCTAACAAAGGTTAATCATCACACAAAGATTTTTTCTTCTCAGAATGACTTCATTTCCAAGCTCATAGTTCTCTGTACAACAAGATTGTGGTATACCTGAAATGATCACACAGAATTTCCTCTTATGGTCCTATGGCTTATGACTTGATTGAGACTATTTTACTCAGGTTAAATGACCCAATAAAAACCTGTCTATACCACTTTTATCAAACATCTGTCTAGAATAAATTTATTTTTGACAAAAGAAAATACCTGAAACTTTTATTGCTCAAAAACAATTACACAATCAAAGGGCAAAGATTTTATGTTCTTTTCACAAGGTAGAGAAAAATCCTACTATGGATAATGGCATGAATCAGACACGAATTTATATTAACAGCAGATTTTCACCCTCAAGGAAATGCTTAGCAAGACAGAAAATAGACTAGATAATGAAGCAGTGTAACCCAGTGTAACCAATAGAAAAAGGGAACTGCCAGACTTATAACTCATTCATTCATTTTGAATATATATGACATGAATCTTTTGATTTATTCATAAATGTCTATTACAAAAATAGTTTTATGTTAGGTTAAAAACAAAACTTTAAGCAGTGCATACTGTTTGCAAACCTATGTCAGAGCAAAAGCAATTTAAAATTAAGAGTCTAGCAGACCACTCTTGGCAAGTTAATAGAAATCGTTGCTTCATATATTTGATAAATAATTGTGAAAGAAGTATTTTAAAGTATATGTATTATACTAGTGGTGTAATATTGATTTAGCCTCATAAATCTGCCAGAATCAGTGATCCATTATTTTAAGCAAAAGTCCTTCAAATTATGAGATATTTAGTAAGTATATATTTCAGTGCACTCTTAAAAGCAAGAGGCTTTTAAGATACATAATAGTTTGGAAAATTGTTTTATATAATATAGCTGAACTGTTTTTTAATGTGAGTATTTGATTTGAATGAAAATATAGCTTTTTTGACTCAGATACAAAACTGGAGATGTGAGGAAGGTCAATAAGTATCTATAACTAAATAGAGAAAAATTTAAATTATAGTATTTCCTATGTCAATTTTTATATTCTCTCTTTATTGTTCAAATTCATCACTCTGACAAGAGTAAAATAACTTTCTTTATCACTTTCTCTCCAGTTTCAAGCAATATACACACTAAGGCTGACATTTCAGCATATTTTTTAAGTTTTTATTTATTATTATCATTTATTACTATTTATTCAATTTGTATCCTGGCTGTGTCTCCTCCCTAATCTCCTCCCAATCCTACACTCCCTCCCTCTTCTCTTCCCATTCCCCTCCTCTAGTCCACTGATAGGTGAGGTCCTCCTCCCCTTCCATCTGACCCTAACCTCAGGTCTCATCAGGACTGGCTGCATTGTCTTCCTCTGTGGACTGGTAAGGATGATCCCCCCTCAGGGAGCTGATCAGAGAGCATGTCATTCAGTAGAGACCTTGACCTTTCAGTAGAGGTCAAGTAAAGGTCAGTAGAGACATGACCTTTCACTCTAAATATTAAAAAAAAAAAAAAAAAAACAGTTTCACTTATAAGGAACCCTTAAAACAAACATGATTTATGTTATCATTTTACACTAATTTTTTGGCATGCCAAAGCAATAAGACTTTTAAGGATTTATAAGTGAAGTTAAAATAACTATGTGTTCAGACAGTTACTTCTAGATAACTATAATACTATATAAACACATCGGCACAAACACACTCACTTTTGAATAGTATCTCAGGAAGGACCAAAATGTTTAACCTGATGATTTCCCATAGCCATGCTCATCCAGAAAATAAAAGTTATTCAAATATTATTTTCAAAACCCTTTAATCAATTAAACCTTTCAAAATTTTAATAAACCATGAGAGGAAACATATCAAAGCATATGGGTAAATCTGTGTAGTCATTAACATATTCGATATCTTATGAAGAAATTATATAGCTGTTTTGTTTTGAAGCTTTTTACTTCCGTATGATTTACTTTCCTATTGCTGTGATAAAAGAGCATGGCCAAAGCAACCTACAGAAGGAAGAATTTATTTGACTTATGGTTCCAGGTGGATATGAGTCCATCCTGTCAGGGAAGCATGGCATTGAGCAGCAGGCCGGGAGACAGGAGCCGAATGCTGAGAGCTTGTATCTTGAACTGCAAGCAAGAAGCAGAGATAGAAGCAACCTGGCAACGCCACCAGGCTTTGAAAGCTCAAAGACCTCCTCCAGCAATGAGCTTCCTCTAAGACAGCCATGCCTCCTGAACCTACCCAAACAGCATCATCAACTTGAGACTTACTGTTCAAATTACACTATTTGGGGATGGTGTGGTCAGTAAAAACCACCCCACTTGCTTTGAAATTTTATTGGCTTTTTCATGAAACAATTCCAATATTCTCTGTGGAAAGTCCAGAAAAAGGGTCAAGAAAACATGACTATTCTATTTAGGCCAGACTCAAAATAACATTTTTAGTTAAATTTTTAAGCTACATTCCTGAGGAATAAAGATTTGTTGAATGAATAAGTTCTTCTCAGCTTTCCTTTCCTTTCTTGGAGAAATTCTGTGTGCATGTTCAGAATGGTCTTGTACATAAGAGGAGCATTTGTCCTACATAAGACTACAGGCTTGGGCAATAGTAATATGAGTGGGTGATCAGTGAAAGATGAAACCATTCCTTTCCTTTCTCATGATTTAACATCTAAAAACATTTAAATAGAGCAATTTTTATTAAGTTTGTTTACCATATATAAAGAAGTGTTACAGGTGTTAGTTGTATATCAACAAAACAAGAACAAAAATAAAATATAAGATTCCTTCCTTTGTGGAGTTTTATAATCTCATAGAAGGAGGAAAGTAATAAATCAAAAATTCTGGGCACAGTAAGTAAAATTAGGAACAACTGTGGCAGCAAGGTGCTGAGTCTGAGTCCAATGCATTAGAGTTACACTGCCCAAGTGGGCTTTGCCGGGAAGGTAACCTCTGTATAAAGATCTGAACAAAGCCTAGTGCGTTGGCACAGGTATGTAATCTGAGCACTCAGGGAGGCAGAGGCAGGCAGATTCCTGTGAGTTCAAGGCCATCCTGGTGTACAAATCCAGGACAGCCAAAGCTACACAGAGGAACAGTCAGACAAACAAACCAAACTGAATGAAGAAAAGGAAATAATCCAAGGAATGCTCATTTGGTGGAGATTGAGATAATTTTCAAGCTTTTCCAGGGGGAAAAAAAAAGTTTACTTATTCCAGAGAGGGGAAAAAAAAATATTTCAAGGTGGTTAAGGCTGATTGACCTATAGTATCAAATATCTCTGATAAAACAATTGAGGATATATTTTGATCATCACAATACTGAATTCACTGGTTGTTTTTACAAAAGATGCTTTCCTGGAGATGTATAGAAAAAGCTTGGGCACAATCGAATTAATAGTCAACAGAAAGATAAGAATAAAAAATACTGAGTAGGTATGAGTCAAGGAATTTGGTGTACCAGAGAACAAAATAATGGTCAAGAAAGAAAGTAGATTCAAGAGAAGTTTACATCATATGAAAAGCCAACAGCACATTCATATGATTTTTGGGAAGAATTAAAGATATAGAAAATGGGGGTGATTTGGGGTGAGTATTCAAAAGAAATGAGATCACTTATACAGGAGAAAGGTTTTCCCTACAGAGAAATACTGATAGCTGAAGGCACAGAAATGGAAAGTTGGTTTATATTACGCTGTAGGAAAAAGAATATTATTGGGAGATTGAGGAAGATTTTGTGATTGTTGAACTATATTCTGATTTGACTGTTTATAAAAAGTAAACAATCACAGGGGAGAAAAAAGGAACTTAATGGAAGTGGGGATCGTTGAACAGACTTACTAATGACGGAGCAATGTGGGCTAAAACCCCAATATCAGAATGTTTCCTTGTCATTTCAAAGTAATTACCTAATGTTCTGAAGATGATGCAGCCAGTCCTGATGAGACCTCATAGGCTAAGGTCAGATAGAAGGTTCTCCACTATCAGGGGACTAGGGAAGGGCACAAGGGGAGAACAGGGAGGTGACTGGGACTGTGAGGAGATAAGGGAGTGGGCTTCAGCTGGGATCCAAAGTGATTAAGTTGTAATAAATAAATAAATATATAAATAAAATTAAATGAAAAAATAAAGTGAATTATCAATAAAATGTGATAATGTATTACAGAAGTCTTTTTTTAGCTTATTGTATCCTTAAATCATTAACGGCATTTTCTTTTGATAATACTCCTGTTCTTTGAGTTTAAAAGTGATTGAAACAATAGTCTACACTGACACATGTGACGGTCATGATTAGACCAAATCCTCTACCAAATGGCAGCCATTCTTTCTCCATCCCAACTCCACTGGCAGAAAATGCTTTCTACTGCTTCCCTGCCCCTCTTTGCAGTCTAATTTACAGTCATGTCATTCTTTCTCCCAAACGTTCATACCAGGATCTGTGGAGTCAGCTGTAGATCTCCCTTCATCTACCCTTTATTTGTTGTGCTGGTGGTTGATTGATCTCACCTCATAGATTTATAAGTATGAACCTAGCATGCGTTCCATATGTTTTGACAGACGTGCCACAGAAACCTGGGATTTTCCCCGCAATTTCCCAAATGTCTTCTCTACTCCCTTTCTGTCAGTTTTTGCTTCTGTTGCCTTAGATGATTGTTGCCTAAGGCTTGGGCTCATGTTAATGGAGCTATTCTGTCTGCCCACATTTGTGTGTTGCTCTGTGTGTTTGTTTACCATGACGCTTGTAATAGTCATTTCTGTTGCACCAGTAGTTCATTCACTATTTTTGTTGGTAGTGTTTTGTTTTGTGAGTATACCGCAGTCTGTTTATCCATTCTTCTGTCAGTGAACATTTGAACTGCTTCCCGTTTGAATTATTGTGAGTTCGTAGCTAAACATATTTTTGCATAATTAGTTCATGGGCATGTATTTCATTTCTCCTAAAGTGAAATTGCAATTGTAAGACTCCTTGTACATTAAATTTTAAGAGAGACTGCATAAGTTTGTCACTATGAATGTGCCATTTACACTCTTCTGATTACTGCATGACGGTCTGGCTGCTCTCCATCTTCACCATGGAGTGTTCTCAGTACTTTTAGTTTTGTTTACAGTGGTAGGCAAAGGGCCATACCTGATTCCATTACCTATGAAGGTTCATGACACCTGCCCATGGCCACACACCATTGATGTGACTTCTCTTTCTTTTCTTCTCTTTTCTTTTCTTCTCTTTTCTTTTTTCTTCTCTTCTCTCCTTCCTTCCTTCCTTCCTTCCTTCCTTCCTTCCTTCCTTCCTTCCTTCCTTCCTTCCTTCCTTCCTTCCTTCCTTCCTTCCTTCCTTCCTTCCTTCCTTTCTTTCTTTCTTTCTTTCTTTCTTTCTTTCTTTCTTTCTTATACAGGGTTTCTCTGTGTAGCCTTGGCTATCCTTTCTCACTTTGTAACCAGGCTGGCCTTGACCTCACAGAGATCCACCTGCCTCTGCCTCCGTAAGTGCTGGGATTGCAGGCAGGCACCACCACCTTCCGGGTTCATGTACCTTCTTTTATAACACAGCTTTTAAAAGTTTTGCTTACTTTTACTAAAGTATGGGTATCCTTAATTCAATAATATATGCTGTCTATATTTTCTCTGTGTGAAACAAATTAAATTGTGATTATACAATGTGGTTTTTTTTCCTCTCAGAATAAGTAAATATTGACTAGAATGTTAGAAAAATTAATAAAAGTGTATAATTGCTGGCTTAAATATTGGTTCCATTTAAGTAGAATCAACCCATTTTCTGACATTCACAGATATTGCACAAGCATGAGGTTCCTCATTCATCCACAGACATGCCCAAGTTTGGTATTTTAAGCCTTTTCTGGACTCAGTTTGTATTAATTTTTATGTTGTTTGGTTTGTTTAGAATAAAGTTTTTTTTAATACAAATATTTATATATTTTCTACATTTTGAGAGGAAGTCCTTTACCATACATTTAAGTAATTACAAATTTTCTTCTAATTTATGGCTTGAATTTTAAGTTTCCAAATACTGTATTTAATTTATCAGGACTATTTTCTTAATTTAGCTAAAAAGCTTTTGCCTACTCCGTATGGTACAAGAGTTTATTGCAGGTCAGACTTATATTTTCTTATAAGTGTTCCACTGTCTGAATAAATGCAATTAATGCTATGTCTGCCCATGTCTGTCCTCTATTCTATCCACTGTTCTCCTTTTCTACCTTGTGTCAATACGATACTGTCCCAGATTTACATTAAGCCTGTGCTCTAGTAGCACAAATCTCCTGAAATACACCTTTTCTAAAGTCTGTTATCTATGATAGATTATACTTATTACTATTTTGGTTACATTGTGGTCATTAGTATCAAATAACCATTAGTCATCTGGTATTGAGCTGAAAGTGTACACATGTTCTTAGAGAAGTGACATCTTAACATTTTTTAAAATCATGAACCCTCCTTTTTAATATTCTGGCTTTAATATTTATTTGTTTCTGGAGTAAACAAAGATGAGTTTGCATTTAGAGCAAGTCAGTCAGTGATATTGTTTACCTAAGACCTTAATGGAAAGGAAAATACAAACATCCAAAGTAACAGTAAACCTCCTTAGTTAATAGTGACATTTCACGTAGATGGATGACAATTTCTTTTGTGCGCCAACAGATATTTTAATTTATTTTTACAGGATTTTAAAAATTAATTATTTATTTTATTCACTTTTCATCCCAATCATAGTCCCCTTCTCCCCACCTCCATTGAGCCCTGGTTCTAGTATTTTTAAAGAAATGTTAAGGTTTTCTATACAAACAACACTGTATTAAATGAAAGAGGAGAGTTTGCTCATTCTCTTCAGGATGTATGCATATCATTTACTGTGTGGTTAAACTATCTGAAACCTTGAGTGTGATGCTGATTAGAAACTGAGAGAGCATATAACCACACTTTGTTCCCTAAGCAGATAAAATTTCCCTGTTAATTGTGATGCTGCCTCAGTGTTTTCTCTAAAGAAAATTCCTACTATATTTTATTCTTATTCTGCTACCTTCTGATTTTGTCAAATTGTGCACATTTGTTGTGTTGACTTTTTAAAATTTTATTTTATTTTTTTTGTTTTTAAATATAATATTTTATTAATTCTTTGAGGATATTATACATGCTTCTAATGTGTTTGTTTTTATCACACTCATTCCACACGATACCTCCCTTTTATAATAGTTTACATCCAAGGGTTCCCCTCCTTCACTTCCTCCTAGTCCCCCACTTCCCCTCCTTTCCCCTTTCCTTCTCTCTTTTCCCCCAGAAAAGAGGAGCCTCCTCCACTCACCAACCCTCAGCACATCAAGTCACATCAGGACTGTGCACATTTTCATCCCCTGAGGCAAGGAAAGGCAGCCATGCCAGGGGGAAGTATTGCAAAAATAGGCAATAGAGTTAGAAACAGCCCTCCTCAATTGCCAGGTGCCCCATATGAAGATCAAGCCTCCCGTAGCCTACATGTGTGCAGGGGGCCTAGGTCCAGATCATGCTCCTTAGTTGATGTCTCAGTCTTTGTAAGCCCCATGTGACTGTGTTAGTTGTCTCCATTGATATTCTTATGAGGTTCCTGTCCCCTGCAGGTCCTTCCATCTTTCCCCCAACACTTCCACAGGACCTCTAGAGTTCTGCCTCATGCTTGCCTGCAAGTCCCAACATCTGTCTAGATCTGCTTTTGGCCTCCCAAATGACAGTTAAGTTAAACTTCTAAGAATAGTGCCAATATAAAAAAAAATAGTTTCCTGAACTAGAAAATATCTCAAAAAAATTTATATAAATTTAAACACAATTGTAGCACCAGCATCGGGCACATATGACAACTGTGGCGAGCTAATAACTTCATTTCCACATGTACACAGAATGTAATGATGAATTAGCTCATGGAACCCAGAGATATAATGGCATAAAGACAATGGAAGTTAAACCTGAGAATGAAAATGCCACTGTATCTCTGGGCTCTATGAGATAATTCTTTATTACATTCTGCGTACATGTAGAAATTAAGTTACTCAGTCTCTAAAGTTGCCATATGTGCCAGACGCTGGTGCTACAATTGTATTTAAATTTATATAAAAAAATTGAGATGTTTTCTTTTCTACTTCTCCAACTGTTTTTTCATATTGGCACTATTCTTAGAAGCTTAATATAATTAGGCATGCAATAACATACCCTTGAAACATAATTTCTTGAGTAATTTTTAAATATTCAGCTTCAGCTAGAGTAGTAGCTCAGCATTTAAGAGCACATATTGTTCGTTCAGAGAACCCTTATTCAGTGTCCATCATCTGTAGCCAGCAACTCAAAACTGTCTATAACTCCAGCTCCAGGATACCCACTGCTTTAAGCTCTTCAGGCTCTTGATCACTTGTACACATATTCACATACAGATATACATACATACACATAAAGCTAAATTTATAAACAATCAATAAATTCTATTTTCTTTTTATATTAATATTTTTTTATTTTTAAATAATTTTATACATTCACTTGTATCCCAGCTATAGCCCACTCCCTTTTTCCTTCCCAATCCTTCCCTCCCTTCCTCATCTCCTCCCTGCTCCTCTCTGAGTCCACTGAGAGGGTGTGTCCTTCTCTCCTTCCATCTGGCCCTAGCTTATCAGGTATCTTCAGGATGGTTGCAATGTCCTTATCTGTGGTCTAGCAAGACTGTTCTTTCCTCAGGGGGGAGGGGAAGCTGATGAGTTTATGTCAGAAACAATTCCTGTCCCGCTTACTAGGGAACCCACTTGGATACTGAGATGCCATGGTCTATATCCGAGCAGGGGTTGTAGGTTATATCCATGCATGGTCCTTAGCTGGATAAACAGTCTCATTGAAGACCCTTGTGCTCAGATATATTTGGAACTTGTGGGGATCCCTGTCCCCTCTAGGATATACTAATATTATGTCTTCATATGATTCCATACACTCTGCCAAAGGCTTGGTTATGGGTCTCGGCATCTGTTTTGATACACTGCTAGGTGGAGTCTTTCAGGTGCCTTCTGTGGTAGGCTACTGTCCTGTTACTTGTTTTCTCCTGTTTCCAATGTCCATCCCATTTGTCTTTCTAGATGAGGATTGGTCATCTTAACCCTAGACCTCTTTCTTGTTCATCTTCTTTAGGTGTACATATTTTAGTATGTTCATCCTATCTTATAGGTCTATATAAGTGAGTATATACCATGTGTGTCTTTCTGCTTTGGGGATACCTCACTCAGGATGATTTTTTCTAGATCCCACCATTTGCCTGCAAAATGAATGATTTCCTTGCTAATTTAATTGCTGAGTAGTATTCCATTGTGTACAAGTACCACAACTTCTGTATTTATTCCTCCGTTGATGGATATCTGAGTTGTTTCCAGGTTCTGGCTATTATGAATAAGGCTGCTACAAACATAGTTGAGCAAATGTCCTTGTTGTGTACTTGATCATCTTTTGGGTATATGCCTAGCAGTGGTACAGCTGGATCTTGAGGTAGCACTATTCCTAATTGTCTGAGAAAGCACCAGATTGATTTCCATAGTGGTTGTACCAGTTGACATTTCAACCAGCAATGGAGGAGGGTTCCCTTTTCTCCACTGCCTCTCCAGCATGCATTATCTCTTGAGTTTTTGATCTTAGCCATTCTGATGGGTGTAAGGTGAAATCTCAGGGTCGTTTTGATATGCATCTCTCTGATGGCTAGGGATGTTGAACATCTCCTTATGTGTTTCTCTGTCATTCTATATTCTGCAGAGAATTCTCTGTTTAGTTCCATACCCCATTTTTTAATTGGGTTACTTGGATTATTGCCTTTTCACTTCTTTAGTTCTTTATATATTCCAGATATCAGCCCTCTGTCAGATGTTGGGTTGGTGAAGATCCTTTCCCAATCTGTAGGCTGTCATTTTGTTCTAATGACAGTCTTTTACTTTACAGAAGTTTTTCAGTTTCATGCGGTCTCACTTATTGATTGTTGCTCTTAGGGCCTGTGCTGATGGTGTTCTGTTCAGGAAGTTTTCTCCTGTGCCAATGAGTTCTAGGGTCTTCCCTACTTTTTCTTCTAATCGATTTAGAGTATCTGGTTTTATATTAAGGTCCTTGCTCCACTTGGACTTTAGTTTTGTGCAGGGGGAGAAATATGGATCTAGTTTCATTTTTCTGCATGTAGACTTCCAGTTGGACCAACATCATTTGTTGGAGATGCTGTCTTTTTTTCATTGAATGGTTTTGGCTTCTTTGTCAAAAATCAAGTATTCATAGGTTTGTGGGTTTATTTCTGGGTCTTCTATTCGGTTCCATTGATCGACCTTTCTGTTTCTATGCCAGTACCAAGCAGTTTTTATTATTGATTTGTAGTACAGCTTGAGATTAGGGATGTAGATTCCTCTAGAGGATCTGTTGTTGTACAGGATTGTTTTGGAAATTCTGGGTTTTTTGTTTCTCCATATGAAGTTGAAAATTTTTCTTTCAAGTTCTGTAAAGAATTGTATTGGTATTTTGATGGGAATTGCAATGAATCTGTAGATTGCTTTTGGCAGAATGGCCATTTTCACTATGTTAATCCTGCCAAGCCATGAGCATGGGAGAACTTTCCATCTTCTGATGTCTTCTTCAATTTCTTTCTTCAGAGACTTAAGTGTTTTTTTCAAACAGGTCCTTCACCTGCTTGGTTAGAGTCACCCTAAGGTACTTTATGTTGTTAGTGGCTATTTTAAAAGGTGTTGTTTCCCTGCTTTCTTTCTCGGCCCTTTTTTCTTGGGTATACAGGAGGGCTTCTGATTTTTTTTGAGTTCATTTTGTATCCTGCCACTTTGCTGAAGGTGTTTATCAGCTGAAGGAGTTCTAGGTTGAATTTTTGGGGTCACTCAGGTATACTATCATATCATCTGCAAACAGTGAAACTTTGACTTCTTCCTTTCCGATTTCTATTCCCTTGATCTCCCTTACTTGTCTTATTGCTTTAGCTAGGACTTCAAGTACTATGTTCAAGAGATATGGAGACAATGGGCAGCCTTGCCTTGTCCCTGATTTCAGTGAGATTGATTTAAGTTTCTCTCCATTGAGTTTGATGTTGGCTATAGGCTTGCTGTATATTGCCTTTACTATGTTTAGGCACGTTCCTTGTATCCCTGTTCTCTCCAAAACTTTAAACATGAATGGGTGTTGGATTGTGTCAAATTTTTTTGGCATCTAGGGAGATGACCTTGTGGTTTTTCTCCTTCAGTTTGTTTATATGGTGGATTACATTGATGGATTAGGTATATTGAACCACCCTTGCATGCCTGGGATGATATCTTTGATGTGTTCTTGGATTCGGTTTGCAAGTATTTTATTGAGTATTTTTGTGTCAATGTTCATAAGGGAGATCGGTCTGAAGTTCTCTTCTTTTGTTGGATCTTTGTGTGATTTAGGTAGTAAGGTGACTGTGGCTTCATAGAATGAGTTTGGTAATGTTCCTTCTGTTTCTATTTTGTGGAATAATTTGGAGAGAATTTGAGTTAGCACTTCTTTGAAGATCTGGTAGAATTCTGCACTGAAACCCTCTGGACCTGGGCTTTTTTTTGGAAGGAAGGCTGTTGATAGCTGCTTCAATTTCCTTGGGGGATATACGGTTGTTCAGTTTTTCCTACCTAGTCTTGACTTAATTTTGGTAGATGGAATCTATGAGGAAAATTGTCCATTTCTTTTAGATTTTCGAACTTTGTGGCATATAGGCTTTTGTAGTATGACCTAATGATTGTTTGGATTTCCTCATTGTCTGTAGTTATGTCCCCCTTTTCATTTCTGATTTTGCTGATTTGGATAGTTTCTCCCTGCCTTTTAGTTAGTTTGGCTAAGGATTTGTCTATCTTGTTAATTTTCTCAAAGAACCAGCTCTTGGTTTCATTGATTCTTTGAATTGTTTTATTTGATTGTAATTGGTTGATTTCAGTCCTAAGTTTGATTATTTCCAGCAGTCTGCTCCTCTTGGGTGTTTCTGCTTCTTTTTTTTTCCCTAGGGCTTTCAGTTGTGCCATTAAGTTGTTTGTATGAGATGTTACAAATTTCTTCTTAAAGACACTTAGTGCTGTGAGTTTTCCTCTAAGTACTGCTTTCATTGTGTCCTATAAATTTGGGTATGTTGTGCCTTCATTTTCATTGAATTCTAGGAAGTCTTTAATTTCTTTCTTTATTTAATCCTTAACCCAGCTGTCATTGTGCAGTAAGTTGTTCAGTTTCCATGTGCTTGTAGGCTTTTTGCTATTTCCATTGTTGTTGGGGTCCAGCTTTAATCCATGGTGGTCAGATAGTATACAGGAGATTATTTCAATATTCTTGTATCTTTTGAGGCTTGCTTTGTGACCAACTATATGGTCTATTTTGGAGAAGGTTCCATGAGGTACTGAAAAGAAGTTATACTCTTTTGAGTTTGGGTGAAAAGTCCTGTAGACATCTACTAGGTCCATTTGAATTAGGACATTTGTAAGTGCCTTTATTTCCCTGTTTGGCTTCTGTCTAGATGATCTGTCCCTTGGTGATAGTGGGGTGTTGAAATTTCCCACCATTAAGTTGTTGGGGTTGATGTGTGATTTAAGCTTTAATAATGTTTCATTTACGAATGTAGGTGCTCTTTTATTTGGAGCATAGATGTTCAGAATTGTGATGTCTTCTTGGTGGATTTTTCCTTTGATGAGAATGTAGTGCCTCCCTACGTCTTTTTTGATTAGTTTTGGTTGAAAGTCTATTTTATTAGATATTAGGATAGCCACTCCTGCTTATTTTTTGGGTCCAGTTGCTTGAAAAACAGAAACAGTTTTCCAGCCTTTTATTCTGAGGTAGTGTTTATCTTTGTTGCGTAGGTGTGTTTCTTGGATGCAGCAGAATGTTGGATCCTGTTTCCTCACCCAATCTGTTACTCTGTGACTTTTTATTGGAGAGTTGAGTCCATTGATGTTGATAGATAATAATGACCATTGAATGTTATTTCCTATTATTGTGGAGTTGGTCGTGTTACTGTGATTCATTGCTCGTTTTCTTTTGATTTTTGTTGGGAAATTTTCTATAACCTATGTTTTCTTGGGTGTAGTTGTTTTCATTGGATTGGAATTTTCCTTCTAGTATCTTCTCTAGTGCTGGTTTACTGTTCAAATATTGCTTAAATTTAGTTTTGTTGTGGAATATTTTGTTTTCTCCATCTATGTTGATTGAAAGCTTTGCTGGATATAGTAGTCTAGGTTGGCATCTGTGGTCCCTTAGAGCCTGCATGATATCTCCCCAGGCCCTTCTGGCTTTCATAGTTTCTGATGAGAAGTCTGGTGTGATTCTGATAGGTCTACCTTTATATGTTACTTGGCCTTTTTCGCTTGTTGCTTTTAGTATCTCTTCTTTGTTCTGTAGATTAAGGTTTTGCCTATGATGTGGTGTGAGGAATTTCTTTTCTGGTATATTTAGTGTTCTATAGGCCTCTTGTATGTTTGTGGAAATCTCTTTCTTTAGGTTGGGAAAATTTTCTTCTACGATTTTCCTGAAAATATTTTCTAGACCTTGCAGCCTGAAATCCTCTTCTTTGTCAATTATTATTCTTAGATTTTGCCTTTTCATGGCATCCTTGATTTCTTGGATGTTTTGTGTTTGGGATTTTTCTGATTTTACTTTTTCTTTGAGAGAAGTATCAATTTCTGTGAGTATATCTTCAGCACCCGAGATTCTCTCCTCCATCTCTTGTATTCTATTAGTGATACTTACCTTTGAGGTTCCTTCTCTTTTCTCTAAGTTCTCCACTTCCTTGGTTTTCTCAGTTTGTGTTTTCTTTATTGATTCTAAATCTGTTTTCATGCCTTGCAACATTTCCTTCATCTGTTTGAATGTGGATTCCTGTGTCTCCAAGATGGTCTTTATTTTTTTTTTTTGTTTGTTTCCTCTCTTAATGCCACTACTTCTGGCTTCATTTGTTTGGCTATGGCTATATTTGCCTATGTTTCTTTAAGAGCTTCATTCACTTCATTTTTCTTTGTTTCTATTTGGGAGGCCATGTCTTTGAGAGATTTATTTGTTTCCTCTTTAACTGTTTGAATCTGTATGGCTATTTTTCTGATATATTTGTTGGTTTCCTCTTTATGTGCCACAAATAACTTGATAATCATAGCTTTAAAATAATGTTCTTGTGTTTCTGATGAATTGGAGTATCCATTAATTTTAGGGGTTGCTTTACACTGATTGTGTTCTTTTGCTGACCCCTAACCATTTGGTTATCCATACTGTTCACTGTTTATTCCTGGATTCTGCAGATCAAACTGGTCTTTCTCTGGTGTCTGGAGAATTCTTCAAGAAAATGGGGGAGGTCCAGTGGTTTCAGTGTGTGCTTTGGTGTAGGAAGAAAGTTCGAAGGCACAGCAGGGCAAATACAGGGTAGCATGTGATTGAGCATGTGCTTGTAGGTGTGTCCTAAGGGATAGGGTGTTGGAGAATGAAGAGGCCTTCAGTGTGTTACAGATGCTTAAGGGGCCACAAGCGCTGTTGAAGATTGTGGGCACATATTTTTTTTGCAGGTTTGCTAGGCTTTGGTGGCTATTCAACTGGTTATCTGCCGCTGAGGGGTTGGATGGCCCATACAATCACTGGCTGGGCAGCGCTGTGTAGTCAGTACTGCCACTTGCAGACTTGGGATCTGGGAAGGATTGTACTGCGAATCTGAGTCTCTGTGGCTGGCACTCTTTGGGCGTGTGCTCTGGCAGGGTGGAGTTTCTGGTGGTGTGTGCACTCCAGTGGGGCCCAGTGGTGATGGTGGTGGTGGGTGTGCTCCGAGGGTCCAGAGCTTGGGAAGAGGGCCCTAGGCAGGGCCTGGGGTATGGGCTCCTTGGACGTGTGTCTGAGGGGTGTTGTTCAGCGAGTGTTTACAGCTGTCTGCTTTGGTAAGGGGCCTGGAGCACTCTTTCTACTGTCTTAATCCCCAGGCTGTGAGCCTTGAGCTCAGCTACCTGGTGCTGTATGCATGCTTCCCTGCACAGGAGGCCTGGACAAGGGAAGCACTCCACTTTGTTCCCAGAGAAGTCCACGCCCGATCTAAATTTACAAGCACTTCACGCTTCTGTGGTGTCTCGTCTCCTTTAGCAAGCCCAAAAGTCCAAATTCTAGTTTCAATTGTCTCTCCACTCACCAATTTTGGAGATTCATGTCCTCTGCGTCTCCAAAATGGTGCACTCTCTTCGCCGCCATCTTGGATTTACTCTCTATTTTCAAAATAGTTTCAGAAGTATTCACATGATCTACTGCATTTCCCCCCTCCTGTTATATAAGGGTTATCTGGCCTCTGCTTAACTATGGTTCAAGGATCATTACATGGGGAAAAAAAGAGGAAAGAGAAATTAGGATGCAGCATCATGTCTAAAGAGCTCATTAGTCTTTTGACTCTTGGCTGCTTACTGTTTACTTTTTCTTGGAGGACTAATTTTTAAATAATTTAGTCTCTCTCTCTCTCTCTCTCTCTCTCTCTCTCTGTGTGTGTGTGTGTGTGTGTGTGTGTGTGTGTCTGTGTGTGTGTATGTGTGTGAATATATGAGTGCAGGGACCCGTGGAATCTAGAAGAGGGTGTTGGATCCCTTGGAACTGGATTTATGGACAGTTTTAAGTCTATCAGTGTGAATGCTGGAAACTGAGTTTGTGTCTTCAGCAAGAGTAAGGCATGTTCCTAACCACAGCTCTCCACCCACCATAAAGAACCAGTTCTAAAATCCAAATGAAAATTTGTTATTGTTCTAGTAGGACTATGCAATTAACTATACTAACCAAATAAAAAAGTGACTTTAATGACTCATTTGGTTGACTAGATGAGTAAAAGCTGCTCAAACCTGATTATCCAAATTGCACCTCCAGTATCTATCTTGAAAGGAGAGAATGGTCAAGCTAACTCCTCCTTCTTTCATATGATTCCCTGCACTCTACCCAAGGTTTGGTTATGAGTCTCAGCATCTGCTTTGAGACACTGCTGGGTAGATTCTTTCAGAGGCCCTTTGTGGTAAGCTCCTGTCCTGTTACTTATTTTCTCCGTCTTCTGATGTCCATCCCATTTGTCTTTCTAAGTGAAGATTGATCTTCTTACCTTGGGTCATCTTTCTTGTTTATCTTCTTTAGGTGTAGAGATTTTAGTATGTTTATCCTATCTTATAAGTCTAGTATCCAATTATAAGTGAGAATATACTGTGTGTGTCTTTCTGCTTCTGGGATACCTCACTCAGGATGATCTTTTCTAGATCCCATCATTTGCCGGCAAATTTCATGATTTCCTTATTTTTAATTGCTGAGTAGTATTCCATTGTATAAAAGTACTACAATTTCTGTATCCATTCCTCTGTTGATGGACATCTGGGTTGTTTCCAGCTTCTGACTATTATGAATAAAGCTGCTATGAACATGGTTGAGCAAATGTCTTTGTTGTGTACTTGAGCATTAGGACAGGAGCTCCACAAAGACCAAATATATCTGGGCATAGGGGTCTTTTATGAGACTGTTTCTCCAACCAAGGACCATGCATGGATATAACCTAGATCCCCTGCTCAGATGGAGCCCATGGCAGCTCAGTATCCAAGTGGGTTCCCTAGTTAGAGGAACAGGGAATGTTTCTGACATGTACTCAATGGCTGGCTCTTTGACCTCTCCTCTGCCTCCTCCCCACCCCTGAGGAAGGAGCAGCCTTGCTAGGCCACAGAGGAGGACATTGCAGCCAGTCCTGAAGAGACCTGATAAGCTAGGGACAGACAGAAGGGGAGGAGGACCCTCCCATCAGTGACTTAGAGAGGTGCAGGGAGAAGATGAGGGAGAAAGAGTGGTATTGGGAGGGAATGAGGGAGGGAGTTATGGCTGGGATACAAAGTAAAAAAAAAACAAACAAACCTGTAACTAATATATAAAAATAAAAAAAGCAAATGGACAAATGAAAAAAAAAGAGAGAGTGGATGCAATACAGTTGTTCTACAAAAACCCATATTAAACTGGTTTTCACATGCTTGCCATGTCTCATGTTCACCCTGGAAAATGTCTGCATGCATAGCCCCATACAAACAGTAATGAAAATAAAATGAATAAATTAAAAAAATTGAAAACTAACTGATAAATTTTCCTTCTCCAAAGAAGGCATAGGAGTGCCGAGTGGGAAGAATGACTCCTTTTGATATTTTATTATTTATCTAGGGGATGCTTTTAAAAACTCAGCATATTTAAAACAATGAACCTAAGAAAAGAGGCAACTGAAATGGAAATTTAGGTCAAAAGAGCTGAAGAACTTTATCAAAAATAATCAAACATGGCTTGTTCTATTCTGTGCCTCTTGGGTCCTACCCAAGCTGGCAGTGCAGTTTTTCTCTTCTAAGCTTGACCCACTTATGCATGGTGTTGATAATGTTGGTCCAAATTCAGTATTTTAAAGCTTCAAATTTTGCACACTACTATGAAAAGTAATCATTACAAGAGTCACACAAGTTAGGATAAGAGTTTCTACAGGAAATCAAGTAATTTATGAGAAAAGAGTATATTGTCTTAAGCCTGCAATTCACATATGGAGTTTCTGCCAGTCAAAGTCTCTGGCTATTTGCCTTCCTGAGACAGAGTACTGTAAATCTGGAAAACCTTATGTGCAAGATTAGCTCTGCTTAGAAAGCCAGGATTTTTCTGTTTTAGATATCTGGTCATTTATTTTCAATGAGGCAGAACATTGAAAAGGGAAATGTTAACTCTGAAGATCTAGTAAGTGAGATAAAAACAAAAACAAAAACCCTGAAAAAACAAACAAACAAACAAACAAAAAACCCCTGAAAGTTCCAGAAGCTCAGAGGCTAAGATTCCTGAAAATTCTTAGGACCCACACAGGCCACCTCAGGCCACCACAGAGCCTAAAACTGCAGAATTTCAGTTAACTTCAACAGATGTCCAGACTGTCAGACAGAGCTCATTTCCCATAATCCACTGTGGTTTTGTGAACAGCTAAATAACTACAAACATATAAAAAGAGAACTCCAGGGATGGAATCTAATCCAAACACGTATTACAGAGTAAGGTGATACAAGAGTCACGTATGTGTTTTAAGGTTAGTCATTAGTAATTACAGAAAAGGAAAAACAATTTAATACGCTTCATTGTCTTGGTTTTATATGTTTTGGTGTTTTGAGACAGAGTCTCATTGTGTAGTTCAGGCTAGCCTTGTATTTCTGGCCATGAGATCTTAATCTCAAAATCTGAGATTGCAAGCATATTCCACCGTCCTTCTGATAAAGTAATGCTAAATTTGCGAAAACATGTTAAGCAAAATAATTATTAAAGGTTAATTATTATCATATTTGTTGAGGGAAGGAAACATTATGAGTAACAAAACATTTCAATTAAATTTATTGAAAAATTAAAATTAGAGATATAAATAATTTCACATTAAATTTTTAAAGAAAAAGAACTAATGAAAGAAAAGAAAAACTACATAAGTATAGCCTAAAGACCCGATCTTGGTACACAGTTAAAGTAAATAATTATTATCTCATAATTAGTGAAATTAAAAACAAGATTGTTTAATAGATTAATAAACTAGGCTTACTGAGCCATAATATCTCTTGCTTAATTATTTGTCATTCCACTGGTTTACCTATTTAGGCCAAAATAATAATTAAAAGTATTTGCATAGAAGTAGAATACATAGGAGGTTAAACTCCAATTTTAAGGTACATTCTAAGCAAAATTAAACTTCTCTGTACTACTAACTCTTTTTTAGACTATATAATTATTAATTATTTAATAATAATCATAAAATTAAGCAATTTCTTTGCTCTCCCTGAAGATCTCAAGAAATATACACTTAGTATGACCTAGTTATTGTTCAGACAGTAAAAGATGAAATACTTGTGTCAAACTGCATGAGTGTAAATTTAATTTTGTCCTAAATTCCATATTTACAGAGTTTTGAAATGAACGACCTCATTTATTTTATAAATATAAATGTATGGAGTACCATTTTAAAGTTATAACAAATTATAAGAAGTTATTTCATAAATGCCATAAGAAAATTACTTTTATTGACAAACATAATACAACTAATATCTACAATTCAAAAGAAAGTTACAATTAGCCATTTGTTCAGAGGGTGAACAGACTTTCTGATGAACACAAACAAACAAAACAGCAACTATAACAATATCAGCCTTTTTTTTCCCATGTGCCTTCCCTAGCACCTGGCCCCTGGCCCCTGACCCCTGCCTATGGGTCCTTTTGGGGAAATATAAGGGAAACAGTGTTATAGTCATGAATCTTTCTACTACCACAAACTGCTGAATATTTAGATTAAATAGATTAAAAATATTTATGCTGGGGAAAAACTACAATGGAGTCCACTAACTGAAGAGCAGTATGAATGATATCAAGAATTTTTAACTGTGGATCAGATTTTATTTGACTCATGTAAACAGAATCTCTGCTAACTAGAGAGAAATGAAGACTAAAATTGAGATGAAAACAAAACAGGTATGTGCTTCCCAAAGAAAAACAGAATATATTCAGGATTAAAAGTAGCAGGGAATGTAAAAGAAGCAGGCTGCACAAAGCCATCCATGAGTGGTTTAAAAGGCCACATATTTAAAAACAGTTCATTGTATTTGGAGCTTTATGGTAGTATGAACAGCACTGTTTTTAAATAAAAGAGAGAATCATAGCAAAGGTCCCTTTCTAAGTGCATGTGAGGACAGAAGAGCATTAAGAGCTCGATAGATTTCTGGGTCTTCTATTTGATTCCATTGATCCACTATTCTGTCTCTGTGACAGTTCCACACATTTATTATTACTGTTGCTCTATAATACAATGGAATACAACTCAGCTATTAAAAACAAGGAAATCATGAAATTTTCAGACAAACGGTGGGAACTAGAAAAGATCATCTTGAATGCGGTAACCCAGAAACAGAAATACACACATGGTATATACTCACTCATTAGAGTATATTAGCCTTATGATATAGAATAAACATACTAAAATCTATACTCCCAAAGAAGCTAAACAACAAAGAAGACCCTAGTGAAGATACTCAATCCTCATTCAGAAGGACAAATGCAATAGACATCAGAAACAGGAGAAGACAGGAATTTTGGAGCCTACATTAGAGGGTCTCTGAGAGACTCTACTGATCAAGGTATTGAAGCAGAGGCTGAGACTCATAGCCAAACTTTGGGCAGAGTTCCAAGAACCTTATGAAAGAAGGGGAAGATAGAAAGACCTGGAGGTGACAGGAGCTCCAAAAAGAGACCAACAGAGTCAAAAAACAAAAACAAAAACACAGAAAACCTGAGCCCTGAGGGCCTTGGAGAGACTGATACCCCAACCAAGGACAATACATGGAAAGGGCCTAAAACCCCAGCTCAGATGTAGCTCACAGACTCAGTCTTCAAATGGGTTCCCTAATAAGATGGCAGGGGCTTTCTCTGGCATGAAATCAGAAGACTCTCTGATCACCTCCCTCTGGGGATTGCAGCCTTGCCAGGCCACAGAGGAAGATGATGCAGCCAGTCCTGATGAGACTTGATAGGCAAGGGTCAAATAGAAGGGAAAGAAGACCTCCCCTATCAGTGGACTGGAGGAGGAACATAGCGGGAGAAGAAGGAGAGAGGGTGGGAATGGAAGAAGACTGGCAAGGGGCCACAGCCAGGATACAAATTGAATAAATTGCAATAAATGATAATAATAAAAATTTTAAAAAGTAAAAAAACCACAAACAGACACAAAGAATTCAGCAAATGATGGCCCAAACAGAAGACTGGAAGTTTCCATAACTTCTCTCAACAAAACAACAAATCCAAGATCTGAGGACAATTTGGTTTTTGCTGCATCTGGTGTGCTGGGCCTCCAACTTCAAAACCATGAGAAAAAAATACCAGTATTTCTGTAACAGATGCTATCCTTCAGTAAGATTAAATGAGTAAAATAAACAACCCACAAGGGTTTAGGGATAGATCCTGAAATATTATAGATATTTATAGACCTTAATTTTTGACATAGTGTCTTAGTTTCTTTTCCTGTTTCTGTGACTGAAAACAAACAGCATCTTCCACTTAAACAACTTACAGAAGAAAATGTTCATATTGGTCATTAGTGGAGGTTGCAACCTATTATGGCAAATAAATAACAGTAGCAGGAGCTCGGGGGACCTTGTTTCATCACATCCACGGTCAAAAAGTAGAGAGACAAAGGTATTTAGTCAGCTCACTGTCTCAATCTTATGTAGCTCAGGAACCCTGCCCAGGGACTGGTACTATCCCCACTCTATAGGTTTTCTTTCACCAGTTGACACCATCAGGATAATCCCGACACCATACCCAGAGTCTGGATGCCCATGTGACTTGAGATTTGTTAAGTTGACCATCGCACACAGAATCATGACAAGTCATTGCTATGTCTGCATGAAAATCAGCACCATGAAAGAAAGACAACACTAATAATTAAAACCAAACCAAAACAAAACAGAACAACAGCAACAACAAAAAATCCACAATTATGATTAAGAGGCTGGTAAGGTCATAAAGCAAATGACTATATAAAAATGAAACAATTAGGTTATTGGAAACTGAAATATGGTGTGTGAAAAAGTAGTCAATACTAACACATTGGTAGGCTAAACATGGTCAATAGAACTGAAAATCTCATCTAAGTTATGTGAAGTCAATAGATTATGCTGCAATGCATTGACAAAAGGAAAAAAAAGTATGATCTATGAGTAATGGTTCATTCCTTTAATTTCAACACTCAAGGAGAAATGACAGGTAGCTCTTTGTAAGTTTGAGGCTAGCCCAATCTGAATATAGCATTCTTGGGCAGCTACATAGGAGACCCTGAACTTCTACAACATGTCTATCTATCAGGAGTCATGGCAAAAAAATAATAAAGGAAATAGAGAAAATAAATTTAAAAATAAATAATCTACCTTTGCAGAACAAAGACACATGCTTAAATAGGAAAAATCCACCAGATTTATAGGGGGGATTGGGTTTATTGGCTATCTCTTTAATTTTATCTCTTTAAATTACAAATAACAACAATGAGCAAAGAAATCAGCAAGATTCATACTTACATACTTGGAAAAGTTTGGCAACGTAGTTACCAACTACGTGACAAAGACAATAAAATTTATATCGATGTGAAAAGCAGCATATTGAAAACATAATACAAAACAGAATTTGAAACTGAAGATTTCAACAAAATATGGAATACTGGAAGAAAGATAAAGTGACAGCTTGTAAAATGTTTTTATTTGGAGGGGATGCTATAGTTGCAGATTAATTCTCCATGCTGATAGAAAAATATGGTCAAATATTAAATAAATGCTTGCCGTAAGTGTCACATAAATAATGGTGGAGCCATCATATCAGCAATGCATCCTCTACTTAGAGATGTTGCTGTTCCTCATGAGGAAGAAGCAGTTCTGCCTTTTGGAGTCAATTATTTCTCTCTGCAGTGGGCCACAGTCCTGACTGGTGTATTCTACTTTCACTTTGTTAAAAAAAAATAAATTCTTTGGTGTTTTCCATATTTTTTGAGATTAATATTGATTATCCAATACCAAGTAGCCAGCCCTGAGATCATATACATGCATTGAAATGGATTCTTTAATGACACGTAAATGTTTTCCCCCCCACAGTTCTTTAAAACTTTTATATAATCTCTCACAGAAAAATAAATACAGCTTCCATTTTATCTAAAAGTTTTACAAAGGTTTTCATTCACATCTTAGGACAGTATATTGCATATCACATTCTACTCCCTATGTATTCAGTGGCATTTAAGGAAAAACTTTCTTTATTACTAAATTCATTTGTCTAAAGATGGGTTTTAGCCATCTCTCAGTTTTGGACTTGGAAATTCCTTTACATTCAAATTTTATGCCTTTTAGACAATAATATCTCTTTTTTTGTTGTTTGTAGAATTTATGTCATATGTTTGAGATCATGAACCTACTTTGGATTTTTTGAGCTTTAATTTCAATAAGTGAACATGCATGATAAACCTCTAACACATGTTTACAGCTGAGTTTGGCCTTAAAATAACTTCTGGTGATTTGGTAAGGACTCTTCTTGAGAGTTAAGGAAAGCAATGAAAATATATAAAGACCGTTTTTTAATTATGTGGTGATATTTATTGTATCAAGAGAACTATAAGGTTGAACTAACGTAAACAACTACAATATTTGTGAGTATTAGTTCTGTTATCACTCGCACAAGACATTATTCTGTTCCATTTAAAACCAAAACCCTAATTAGGACATATTAATTTAATCTGATGACTATAGAAACATGATGGCTCAGAATTACATTTTATGTGAAAAGTTTAAGTCTGTTGCATTTTGACCTCTAACAGCCCACTGCCTTACCAGGCCAGAGGGGCAGAGGACATGCTTAATCCTGATGCAACCTGATGAACTGGAGCAAATTGGAAAGAAAGCTCACCTTTTTTGAGGAATAGGGGAGAGGAAAGGGACAGAGGGTGGGACTGAGCATAGAGGATGGATGGGACTATAACCAGAATGTAAAGTGAATAAAAAATTAATTAATTAAAAAGAAACAAAAGGTTATATTCTGTTGTAGGTGACAATTAATATTTACTACTGGTTCATCTTTTATTAATGCTGATGTTAATGTTAAAAATCACCACACAGAGACTAGGATTTATTTAGTTAGCCTAGAACACAATCCTGGGCAGTAGCGACTCCATCCTAAATCTCCAAGCCCTCATAGTTTCCTAACATTTAGATTTCCCACATTATACTTGCTTTTAGTTATATATTAGGTCCAGTCCATCTCTCCACGTCATTCCAAGATCTCTCACAGCTCTCCCCCTGCCCTTTTTCCTCCTCTCCTTTAAATGAAAATCAAACAAAGAGACAAGAACATTTTAAGTTTGGGGTCAGTTGTGCCAATTTACGCTGTAACAAACAAAGTCCAGTTGGTTGTTTTTTGGAATTTAGTTGATGTTTCAGTAAATTGGCAGACCCTTACCAGAAAGAGCTGACAAATATCTTGCAGCCAGAGAGCTTTGGATTTTAGCCATTATTAATCTAATTATTAGGAAGAGGGCCCTTTTTCTTGTCTGTAACTCAGTATTCCAATCCTTGTTATGTTCTCCATTTTCTCCTTGAACTTTCTTGGACAAGGTATGGAGAAGAACCATCACCATTAAATATATTGCCACTAGATCCATGACCATGACAACCAAAATGAAGTCAAAAGGGATTAAAACATCATCTGCCATGGCAATTTTATATTTTAGATGCAGTTTAGGCCAAGCCCTATCTAGAGGTTTGTCTGCCTCCAGTTCCTTTCTTCCCCGCAATGGCTGCTGAGCTGAGCCAGATAAGCCAGCCACAGTAAAAAGGAGCCATGCTTGTGTACCCCTCAGTTAAACTGCAGCAGTAACTAGTTCTGTTATGGATGTCTCAGGTCTGCCCACAGAGGCTGTCTTTTCCTCCTGGGCCTGTTTAAGAGTCTCTCTTAAAGAGACAGTAATTGACCTGGGAGTTTTTAGGTTTTAAGTTTGGGTTTTATCACTGGGAGCTCATTTTCCCCCCCAAATTACAATAAAGTATGATTTAAAGGGTGTGGATTCTTAATATTAGTTGGGCGCCATTTGTTGTAGGTGACAATTAATATTTTCTATTGGTTTATCTTTTATTATTATCGCTGCTGTTAATCTTAAACAGCTGTACAACAAAATTACCACACAGAGAATATGATTTATTTAATTAACCTAGAATACAATGCTGGGCAATAGTTACTCCATCCTAAATCTCCAAGTGAGAGACCAAAAGATTAAAAAAATCAGTGGCTATTATTTTTAAGTTTAAAGCCTGAATGAAGGGTAGATAGGTGGAGTCATTTCCAGTAATGCTCTGCATTCTTTTCCTGACCACTAGAGATAAAGTTGCTAGGAAACTAGCCCATTCCCCTAGGGAGGGACACCAGCTCATTAATGGTTTGGGGACCTAACTATAGCCAATCAATTCAAAATGCCACATCCGTTTTGTCTTTCAACCACTAGATGCTTGCCAGGCAGGGATCGCTCCTGCTTTGGGCATGCTGGGAGAGACTAGAATCTTTAAATCACAAAACTAACCTAAGCACGGGGCTCTCAGCTCTCACCTCTTTGGCAGTGAGGGTGTGAGCCCAAGCTGCAGTTTGTAATAATTTGTAATTTAAAAAACCTCATGTATTTACAGCAGAGTCTATTTATTCCTTGTTTTTTTTGGGGTTCTCGAACTGGGCACAACATTTTTGGGGGCTCGTCCCAGGACCCTAAGACTCCAGGAACAAGAATCTGACCCAGAGGTTTTTATGCCTGCAGTAAGTGTCTAAATGTCTCTGTGCAAATGTCTGTATGTGCATGTATTTTCTGTCCTCTTCTGATAATTCCTCAGGGCTTGGAGTGGGGTGTCAGTATCTGGATAGCAAGATGTGATCAAGGCGGATGTTCTGGTGGTCACCGCTGCCGAAGTTCAGGGGGACACCGCTAGCTTCATCAGCATTTTGGCGGGTAATCTGTCTAGCCTGTTTTTTTTTTTTTTTTTTTTTTTTTTGTGTGTGTGTGTGTGTGTGTGTGTGTGTGTGTGTGTGTGTGTGTGTCTGTTGGGAATGAAATTGTTAGACCTTTGCCAGACACACTTCCAACATAGTGGTGCACTACTACCTTGCACTCCTGGCTCCAGAAACGCTGGGGCAAGGCTTAGTCGCCCAGCTGCATTGTGAGGTCCAGGAGGCTGGCCCTCACAGTCCCAGGCTGCCCGGTCCCAGGGAGCACCACTCAGTGTCTCCCAGGTTGGCAGCCTGCTCTCAGCATCTCCTGGGGCAGCTGCGATGGCTGTGGTGCCTGTGCCTCCTGCACCCACTGGGGTATAGCAGCAGGAGGATCAGTTTATCAGTTTTAGCCTCTTCGAGGTGGATGTTGCGCCTATCTCAGAGGAGTCAGTATTGGTCCCGGGAAATTAGCCCCAGTACAAGCTGGATTTTTTTTTTTACTTTTGCCAGAGGCCATAGATTCATTTCTTTGGTTGTGATTCATTGTGGTAACTATTCCCATTTCTTAAGAAAGGATTTGGACTGACAGACATTATGGGATGGACTTCCTGTAACTCTCCCTGTTTCTCCCAACTCCACCTGCACACCCAGCTTCTGCCAGCAGCAGACCAGTGTGTGCTCTGGGTTGAAAAAAAAATAATGAAGATGTGAATGAAATTGTCAGACTGCTTTTGGCCAGCTGGTGAGTGTGTTTTGTCTCGTGTCTCTGTGTAGTATTTGTTTGTGTCTACCCTCTATTTTCTGTTCTGAAAGCCCTCGAGGTGTCTGTAGGAGCTGTGGGACGTGACTGAGTGGACTCACTTGAGAGTCACAGCCATGGGGCTCAAGAGGAGAAGTCCCTGGCCCTGGGGTGGATGAAGAATCCCTCCTGTCAATTTGGTGGATGTGGAATCCCACCATCACTTTTAGATCGAGTAAGAACAGTTTTATCTGTTTAAATATATGTATGGCCATCATATGTTTGTCTTTGACTGATTTTAAATGGTTAAAATCATGCTCTGTAGGTCATGGTTATAGATTTAGAATTATTGGGTATGTTTAAAGGTTAAATTCAAACTCTTGTTTAAAACATATATGTGTGCCTATGTGTTTATAAGGTCTATAAACACATATGTTTAAATAACAACAATGTAAATTGTCAGGTGGACTGTGGTATGACTCCACCATCTTGAGGCTGCCAGGTGATGTGGGTCAGAAAAAAGGATTACAGAACCTCCTAGTCAATTTTTGTTTCCTTCTAGACTAAAAAGATGAATTTTATTTTAAGTTGGTATTGGTTTTAGAAATTAAATTGTTTACAATGGTAAATTCTGGTTTAAAATCTGATTTGGACTTTTAAAATTATGGTTATGCTCTGTGACTTCTCGCCTACAAAAATGATACTTTGTTTTGATATTGCAAAAACAGGTTTTGGAGAATGTTTAAATACTTAAGGTGATAATACGTTTTAAAGTTTGTCAGGCATTTTAAACAATGATCTTGTGTAGTCTAACAAAGAATTTGAAACAGTTTCTAGATGCCTTGGGGGAGAACAAAAAAATTTTGATGTTTATTTTATTAATTTTACTAAATGAAACCAAGCCATACTGTTTGAGCCAATTGAAAGAAATTGCAGTTTTTACATCATATCTTATGGAGAGCTGCTTATTTGTTAAGCTGCTTTGTTTATTGAAAAATATGTTTTCACTCTGGTGTTCACCTTGAGACAGAGAAAAGAGGAAGTTTCACCAAGTTCCTTAAAACTTATTCCAAGTACCTTAAAGTTTGTTTAGGTGACATTAGCCCGTATCTACTACAGAAAAGTAATTAAAAAAAAAAAAAAGGGTTTGGCAGTTCCAGATATTTTTGTATTAATGTGACTTGTTTTTGCTTTGCCTATAAAAAATTCTGGCTGATAGTTTTGGTAAGAACAGAATAGTTCTTACAGTTTAAAATTGTTCTGTATTTAATCTGTAGGTTGCTTTTGGTAAGATGGCCGTTTTTACTATGTTAATCCTCCCAAGCTATGAGCATGTGAGATCTTTCCATCTTCTGATATCTTCTGATATCTCTGATATCTTCTTCTAATTCATTCTTCAGAGACTTGAAATTTTTTTCATACAAGTCTTTGACTTGCTTGGTTAGGGTCACACCAAGGTACTTTATGTCATTTGTGGCTATTGTGAAGGGTGTTGTTTCCCTCTTTCTCAGTCTTTTATCTTTTGTATACAGGATGGCTACTGATTTTTTGAGTTAATTTTGTATACAGCCACTTTGCCGAAGGTGTTTATCAACTGTGGGAGTTCCCTGATAGAATTTTTGGGGTCACTTAAGTATACTGTCATATCATCTACAAATAGTGATACTTTGACTTATCCTTTCCCATTTGTATCCCCTTGATCTCCTTCAACTGTCTTATTACTCTAGCAAGGACTTCTAGAACTATGTTGAAGTGATATGGAGACAATGGGCATCCTTGCCTTGTCCCTGATTTAAGTTTCTGTCCATTCAGTTTGATGTCTGCTATAGGCTTGCTGTATACTGCCTTTACTATGTTTAGGTATGTGCCTTGTATCCTTGATCTCTCTCATACTTTAAACAGATTCAATGCAATTCCCATCAAATTACCAACTCAATTCTTTACAGACCTTGAAAGAAAAATTCTCAAGTTCATATGAAATTACAAGAAACCCAGAATTGCTGAAACAATCCTCTAAAATAAAAGATCTTCTAGAGGTATGTCCATCCCTGATCTCAAGCTGTACTATAGAGCAACAGTAATAAAAACTGCATGGTATTGGCAAAGAAACAGAATGGTGGATCAATGGAACTAAATAGAAGACCCTGAAATAAACCCACACACTTATGGACACCTGATTTTTTACAAAGATGACAAAACCATACAATGGAAAAAAGATAGCATCTTCAACAAATGGTGCTGGTCTAACTGGATGTCTACATGTAGAAAAATGCAAATAGATCCATACTTATCACCCTGCACAAAACTAAAGTCCAAGTGGATCAAAGACCTCAATTTAAAACCAGACACACTTAACCGGTTAGAAGAAAAAGTGGGGAAAAGCCTGGAACTCATTGGCACAGTAGACAACTTCCTGAACAGAACACCAACAGCACAGGCTCTAAGAGCAACAATCAATAAATGGGACCTCATGAAACTGAAAAGCTTCTGTAAAGCAAAGGACACAGTCATAAAAACAAAACAAATGCCTACAGATTGGGTTAGAATCTTCACCAACCCTTTATCTGACAGAGGGCTAATATCCAGTATATATAGAACTAAAGAAGTTAAAAAGCAACAAATTAAGTAATCCAATTAAAAAATGGGAAACATAACTAAACAGAGAATTCTTGATAGAGCAATATCCAATGGCAGAGAAACACTTAAAAGAAATGCTCAACGTCATTAGTCATCAGGGAAATGCAAATTAAAATGACCCTGAGATTTCACCTTACACCCATCAGAATGGCTAAGATCAAAAACTCAAGTGACAACACATACTGGAGAGGTTGTGGAGAAAGGAGAACTCTCCTCCACTGCTGGTGGGAATGTAAACTTTTACAACCACTTTGGAAATCAGTCTGGCACTTTCTGAGACAATTAGGAATACCTCTTCCTCAAGATCCAGCCATACAACTTCTAGGCATATATCCAAAAGAGGCTCAAGAACACAATAAGGATATTTGCTCAACCATGTTTGTAGCAGCTTTATTTGTAACAGCCAGAACCTGGAAACAACCAAGATGCCCCTCAACTGAGGAATGGATACAGAAAGTACACAATGGAATACTACTCAGGAATAAAAAACAAGGAAATCATGAAATTTGCAGGTAAATGGTAGGAACTGGAAAAGATCATCCTGAGTGAGCTATGCCAGAAGCAGAAACACACACAGTATATACTCACTCATATAGACATATAATATAGGATAAACCCACAAAAATCTGTACACCTAAAGAAACTACTCAAGAAGGAGAACTCTGGCTAAAATGCTCAATCCCTATCCAGAAAGGCAAAGGATGGTCATCAGAAGGAGAAAACATGGAAAAAGTTAGGAGCATGCCACAGAGGGCCTCTGAAAGGCTCTGTCTTGCAGACAATCAAAGCAAATTCTGAGACTTATGGCCAAACTTTGAGGAAATTGCAGGGAATCTTATGAAAGAAGTGGGAATCAGTAAGACCTGGAGGGGATAGGAGCTCCACAACAGATCCAAAAAATCTGGGTACATGGGTCTTCCCTGAGACTGATAGTCCAACCAAGTAGCATGCATGGAGATATCCCAGAACTCCTGCACAGATGTAGCCCATGACAGTTCAGTCTCCTAGTGGGTTCCATAGTAATGGGAATAGGGACTGTCTCTGACATGAACTGATTGGACTGCTCTTTGATCACCTCCCCCTGAGGGGGGAGCAGCCTTACCAGGCCACAGAGGAAGACAATGCAGCCACTCCTGATGAGACCAACAGACTATGATCATAAGGAAGGAGAAGAAGACTTCTCCTACCAGTGGACTTGGGGAGGGGCATGGGTGGACAAATTGGGAGGGGAGAAGGGAGGGAACTACAGGGGAGATACAAAGTAAATAAAGTATAATTAATAAAAAATGAAAATAAAAATATAAAAAATAAAAAACTAAATTGTTCTGTACTGTTCTGTTATGTAGTTGGTTCTAAAACTTATTTGATCACAATGTTAAAACTTTTGGTTATGAAAAATTGAAAATGTTTCACAGAACTCGCTGTCAGCAATACCTAATGGCTATGTTTGGTATTGGTAGCTACAGCCTGTGGTAACACATGGCTAGCTGCCATGCTGGTTCAGAAATAAGAGAGTGGAGCCATGAATTTGCCACCATCTTTGTTTAGGTATATCAGTTATGTTCAGTCCTCTGATGAGTGCTAAGTGTAAAGCTTTTTGCTATTCAATTTTAATGAAAAGTGGTAGGATCAGCAAGATTTGCTAGCCTCTCTATGAACTGTATCTGATTAAAAGGTTTACTTTGATTTTATTTCAGAAAGAGCAGATTTAAAGTTATGCTAACGACTGCAGTTGGTTAAAATGTTGATCCTTACCTAGTCTTTTTTGTTTTGTTTTGTTTTTTTTAAGGTTAAGCCTATGATGGATAACTATAGATTGCCTGTGTAGATCTACTTAAAATAGAGTTCTAAAACATACATCTAAGGAATATGCCAGAATTAGAGAGTATAGCATTCTGTTTTATAGGACACAGTTTAGAGCAGATGATACAGATAGACCAAGAGTAAATCAGATATGCTGGTCCTCAAACTTCTCAGAGATCTGATGAATATGGCATTTTAATATGTGTAAACTTATTGTGACAGAAAGTCCCAAAATCCTGGCAGTAGCTCCCACATGGTCTTTGAGAAGATTTAGGCATGATAAATAACTGTGACTCTGGATTGTGGTATGCTAACCACTGGGCAATACTGCCTCAACTAGCCCACTGCTAGGGCCCAGACTAAGCTGTGGACAAACCTGGAGAGCCATTGTTTCAGATTGCAAGTTGAGGTCAATCTCTCGTGTTCCTTTTTTTCCACAGAAGCAGTCTTTCTTCTGTGCCTGGCTGGACTGACTGCCTCTGCTCACGATGCTCATGAGACCACAGGAGATAGGGACACTGCCTAGGTGATGGATTAACTAGTCATCTCTGTCATTTTGATTGGTACAAGGATTGGTACATTTATTTAGCCATAATTTTTCTTTCTCAGGTCTCTGATCACTTTGATGGCTACACTAAGCTAATGGTAGTGTTGCAGCCAAAGAGCACACAATTGAATCCACTGTTGGCTCATTGGATAGTTCATCAGTACTAGATACTTTATTTAAAAAGGGAAACAGGTTTCCTTGCTCACAGGATTCATGTTAGTTACCTGTGTCTTATGGTGAATAGCTGGATAGAAAGATATGGAGTTTATGTAGGGTCCGAGGACATAGGAGTTTAGGTTGTGGGAATCTAGAAACTGTTGTTTGGTCTGGGAAAATATTTCAGGGTTGATAAATGCAAGAAAGATTGGAGAGTCTAAGTAGGTGTTTTAAGGTATATAAATATGAGTTGTAATGATATAAAAATGATTTAAGGCATATTAAAAAAGGAGATACTTTCGATTTCTCCTCCCTCTTTGATACTGTTGTGATTATGTTGTTATAAGATTTCAGAAGTTCAGAGTTTTGACATTGATCAAATAAAGTTCTGACAAGTTGATGGAGCACTGACTGCTTATTATTCAGTCGACAGCTTGAGATTATAATTTCTTTTGGTTGTCTTCTGGAGATAGACTTAAAGTTGCTTCTCATAATGTTAAAAACATCTGTTTGATGTGTATATCTGACCCAAAAGCCATAGCCTTTACTATAGTATTCTTAATATTTGCCATTTCTCAGGTAGACAGGATTTAGGAATATCTTAAGCCTATTCTTTCTAGTTGCTTTGTCAAGGAAAGTCTAAGCATCCAGGGTTTAGCATTAAGCCATTAATGTATTTCTGCCTAACATTCCAGTGTGACATGGAGGTGGGGGCTAAAAGTAGATGCTGAATGTACAGAACATGGCCAAGCTCCATTGATAGCTGATTACCGACAGGGCCCACAGTTAAAGTGTTAGAGTTTCAGACTGTGGACACACTTAAATTGTTTATAAAGGTTACAAAACAAACAGCTAAGAAGAACTGACACTCATTCAGTAGGATGCAGCTTTACCTGTTACTCTCAGAATGTTGTTACATTAGATAGATTTGCTGATATGTTACTTTTCTGAGCTTTTTAAAATTATACATTTCCTTTTGTGTACTAAAAATTCATATGAGTTTCAGGAAACCAAAAAGTCACATGACCTGGATCTGGCAAAGCTCAAGTGGACTCCAGATGAGTTTTTCCCCTGGTCTTGGGATTCTCTACTTTTCCCATTTAATAGACAAATTTTAACTTCTGTCTCTAGTCTGAATTTGTCTCAGCAGATTTTTACCTGGTTGCCTCTATTCTGGAATCTGCTATGGACTTGAGTTAAAATCTGGACTTCCTGGAAGCTGACATGATTGCTCCCTGCCTCTTCAGGTGGATCAACTAACCAGATGCTTTTGAGGCATGCCCTATTGCCCAGCCTTTGAATGGCCTTTCAGTCTTCCTAACCCTGATGCCAATGCTCCTATTGTTAGCACTGAAACAGTTTCAGAAGACGAGACCCTCGACCCAAAATTCCACTTAGCAGGCTGAAATGCTAAGTCAAAAGGGGCTCCCTGACATTAGCTATTATCTTGGGCATCTCCTTAAAATGAGTAGGAACTAGTATTGCAGCTTAGAGAGATCTTGGAGATAACAGATTCCAGCGGATGGTTTATATCCTGGTATAGTCATTCTCCTTGGCTTACTACCCCTATATCCACCCTGAAGAGACCCCTACTCATTTTTATTTTTATTTTTTATTATTATTTTATTATTAATTACACTTTATTCATTTTGTATCCCCCCATAAGCCCCTCCTTCCTTCCCTCCCGATCCCACCCTCCCTCCCCTAGTGGCATGCATGCCACTCCCCAAGTCCACTGATAGGGGAGTTCTCCTCTCCTTTCTGATCTTAGTCTATCAGCTCTCATCAAAAGTGGCTGCATTGTCCTCTACTATGGCCTGGTAAGGCTGCTCCCCCCTCAGGGGGAGGTGATCAAAGAGCAGGCCAATCAGATTATGTCAGAGGCAGTCCCTCTTCCCATTACTATGTAACCCACTTGAACACTGAACTGCCATGGGCTACATCTGTGCAGGGGTTCTAGGTTATCTCCACGAATAGTCCTTGGTTGGAGTATGAGTCTCTGGGAAGTTCCCTGTGTTCAAATTATCTTGTTCTGTTGCTGTCTTTGTGGAGTTCCTGTCCCCTCCAGCTCTTACTATTTCCCACTTCTTACATAAAATTCCATCCACTCTGCCCATCAGTTGGCCATCAGGCTCAGCATCTGCTTTGACAGTCTATACTGCAGAGGCTTTCAGAGGCCCTCTGTGGCAGGTTCCAAGGTTGTTTCCTGTTTTCTTCTGACTTTCAGAGGCCCTCTGTTCATTTTTATTTTTTATCTTTGGGCCTTGTATTTTAAAACACTTGATGGCTTTCATGAAGGAATGCTCGAGAGCAATATAGCTAATGGTACTCAGATCCCATTTTAAAAAGGTAAATCTGTAGGATACAAAGGGTCATATCTGGAAGATCCAAGATTGGGTCTTCTAATGATCATGGAAAGGGGAGAATGAGAGACCAAAAAAAAACAAAAAAAACAAAAAAAAAAACCAAACAAACAAACAAACAAACAAAAAAAAAACAAAACAATCAGTGGCTATTATTTTTAACTTTAAAGCCTGAATGAAGGCTAGCTAGGTGGAGACATTTACAGTAATGCCCTGCATTCTTTTCCTGCCCACTTGAGATGAAGTTGCTAGGAAACTGGCCCATCCCCCTAGGGAGGGACATCAGATCATTAATGGTTTGGGGACCTTCCTATAGCCAATCAGTTCAAAATGCAACCTTCCTTTTGTCTTTCAACCACTAGATGCTTGCCAGGCAGGAATCACTCCTGCTTTGGGCACACTGGGAGGGGCCAGAATCTTTAAATCACCCAACTAACCTAGGCATGGGGCTCTCAGTTCTCACTGCTCTG
Organism: Psammomys obesus; assembly: GCF_907164565.1. Lineage (NCBI taxonomy): Eukaryota > Metazoa > Chordata > Mammalia > Rodentia > Muridae > Psammomys > Psammomys obesus. Next base: position 5,597,266 of record NW_026594418.1, read on the forward strand.
GCGGTGGGGGTGTGAGCCCCAGCTGCAGTTTGTAATAATTTGTAATTTAAAAAACCTCATGTATTTACAGTGGAGTCTATTTATTTCTGGTCTTTTGGGGTTCACGAACAGGGCACAAAACAAGCCCTCATAGTTTCCTAACATTTAGATTTCCCACATTATACTTTTAGTGATATATTAGGTCCAGTCCATCTCTCCAAGTCATTCCAAGATCTCTCCCAGCTCAAGATGGTGAAGGCACATGCCTTTCTTCCCAACACAAAGTAAAAAGAAACAGGCAGATCTCTGAGTTCTGGATCAAGCTTATTTACATAATAAAAGCCAGGATAGCAACTCCTGTTTAGGCATTTGCAGAGATAGTTTAAGATTCAAACTGACAAAATTTTCCTTAAGGTTACATGTAAATTCGTTTTTCTTAGTAATACATGTTATGTCCTTACTGATCTAAAGGTTAGATTCATATCATTTTTAGGTTTATGTAAAGAGACATAATGTCACACTGCTCTGAAAACTGCTTTATCCTTTAAAACGTGAGGTATTGTTTTGATGATGGTGTCCTTTGCTTTACAGAAGCTTTTCAGTTTCATGAGGTCCCATTTATTGATTGTTGCTCTTAGAGCCTGTGCTGTTGGTGTTCTGTTCAGGAAGTTGTCTCCTGTGCCAATGAGTTCAAGGGTATTCCCCACTTTTTCTTCTAACCCATTTAGTGTGTCCAGTTTTATGTTGAGGTCTTTGATCTAGTTGGACTTCAGCTTTGTGCATGGTGATAAGTATGGATCTATTTTCATTTTTCTACATGTAGACATCCAGTTAGACCAGCACCATTTGTTGAAGATGCTGTCTTTTTTCCATTGTATGGTTTTGGCATCTTTGTCAAAGATCAGGTGTCCATAGATGTGTGGGTTTATTTCTGGGTCCTCTGTTCGGTTCCACTGATCCACCATTCTGTTTCTATGCCAGTACCATGCAGTTTTTATAACTGTTGCTCTATAGTACAACTTAAGATCAGGGATGGAGATACCTCCAGAAGATCTTTGGAGAGAAGGACCTCCCCTATCAGTGGACTTGAGAGGGGCAAGCGAGAAGAAGGCAGAGGGAGGGTGGGGCTGGGAGGGGAGGAGGGAGAGGCTTATGGGGGGATACAAAGTGAATAAACTGTAATTAATAAAAAATAAAAAATAAAAAAAGATAAATAAAAAAAGAGTGAAGAAAATTTAAACAAACAAACAAACAAAAAGTGAGGTATTTTCATGGGGAAAAATATTGGTCATGCCTATGTAAAAAAGACACAAGAAGATTAAAGATGGCACAGTACATGCCAACCTAGTTTAGTCCTAAAAAAAGCTCAAACATTATATTCATATGTTTAAAAAGCAAAATTGTCCATCCCATATCAATAAGGGGCAAGCCAAAGAATAGCCAATCAATGTAAAAACCCAGGTACAAGATGCCTAGAAATATACATAAATGCTAATGGTAAGAGAGTTTATATGCTAATGGTAAGAGAGTTTATATAAAGTTCAGCTATGAAGGCCTAACTTCCCATCCTGTATAAAAGGGGCAAGCCAAAAAATAGTTACTATCAATGTAAAGCCCAGGTACAAGATGCATAGGGTATGCTTAAATGCTAAAGGTAAGAAGGAGTTTAAATAAAGTTTGGCTATAAGGGCATAACTACCCATTATATATATATATATATATATATATATATATATATATATATATATATGGAATAGGACAAATAGCTACAACATATATAAAAATCTAGGGCTAAACCTCCAAACAGGTACAAGATATCTACAGTATGCTTATATTCTAAATTAAAAAGGAGTTTATATAAAGTTTACTTAAAACATGCATTTTCTATTGCTCGAGGCAACCAGCTTGTATCTCTAATGGGAGGCTTCTCTAGGGAAATAGGTAGCAACTTGGCCTAATACAACAGGCATGCAAGAGCCCAAAAAGATATTTTAATCTATTCAACCTTGCTTCCATTTCAACATAACGATTGCATGTTCAATAATAATGGTAACTTATATTGCTGATCCCTTTACATGGGAACAATTCTAAAACAGACTGAGACATAAAAACATGTCTTCAGCCAAAACTTCAACCATACTTGGCCAAGAAATCCTTAGCTATAATATCCTCAAAATGTATTATGCTAATATTTTAATTGGCATAGATAAAATTGGGTTACAGTTTAGTTTCATCCTGCACATCTCATACATTTATAATGTTAGAACTCTATAATGCTTGTGAGAAATTATATATTTGCAGAGCAAAAGAACTGGGCACCAGAGATGCTGGATCAAACCTGACAGGATTCATTCTTCAGCATGCTGAGACATTGACACTTCTGTTCCAGCATCTTGCATGTTCCAGCATTCTGCTTTTTCCTGCCTCAACTGCCTCAATTGCTGTTTCTCATCAAAGCCTGCTCCCAAAAGAACTTTGAAGAAAGCTACTGATCTTAATTGGTCCAGCATTTTAGACTGTTCCAAAGAGAACTTCTATTAAGCCTGGAATTTCTCAATACTCAAAGACTGGATCATAAATGTTATTGTTTGCATAACCAATTTTCCCCAATATTCTTTGGGCCCCCTAACAAGATTTCTGCATGTCCAAAATGTCAGCTACAAGAAATCCATAAGAATGACATCCAATTTTCCTTAAAGGGGGTTGGTTATGTTTTTGGTTGTTTTCTAGGGCTACAAATATTATTGTCATTGGGAGATATTTATAAAATATTAATGGTCCTATTCAGAGTGAAACAAGGTTAAACTCAGGGATTTCTTCTCCTTTTTCTATCTTTCTTTCTTAGATAAGGAGAAAAAGGGGTTAAAAAGAAAGGAGTATACAGGGATATCTTATAGGAATAAGACAAAATGTAGATTATTGAATCTACTCATTTTGAGTTTTATTTGTTATTCTCAAATAAGGTTAATTTTAACTCTGGTACAGGATTTTGCATATTGATGCAAAAATAAGCCTATTTTGATACATTGGTATGAGCTTTAGGATAATGATACAAATTCAAGATTACTTCCAACACTTTTAAACTGCTATTAAAAATGGCTTAGGGTATTAGTAATGCAAGTTAATTGCTAGCTATTTAATTCATAGTCATGTCAGACACTAGTCTAATTTATCACAAGAGTATACATAGTAGTTTAACAGATAGATATGATTTTGTAGACAGATCTATTAGATCTATTATATAAAGATAGGTAGTCTTCAAAAACTTCAGAGACCTACAGAATATGACATTTAAAAATGTCTTTATTATTTTAAAGATTGTTTGACAATGAGACAAGTCATCTCTTGGCAGCAACCCACCTACTTGAAAGAAGATAATGAGCATCGAAGAACCTTCATATGGAGATGGCTCAAATGTGGCAAACAAGCCACTAAGGTGTAAATACCTTTACACTAATGTGTAAATACCTTTGCTTCATGACAGACAAATTTTGCCAAAAATGGGCACGCTTATGCAGGACAAGTCGACTGCAAAACTCTGCCAAGGCAGGGTAAGCAAGTCCTAAATAGTTCCTACTTTACATACATGTTTGTCAAATATTCTGAGCCAGAAGGCTGAAGATGATGCTCCAATGTTATAAAGAGTTATTATGGGTGACTGTTCAGGCAGCAAACTCTCTCTCTCAATTTTTATTTTTTGGAAGCTGCTAGCATGCACTTCCTATTTACTCTAATAACTAATTTTATTCTTTCTCAAGTCTCTGATAGGGTTGAAGACCAAATAGTTACAGTGCCACAATTAAGCTTAAGGTGTTTGGAAGTTAAGAAATACTTTCATGCAGGTAATACCAATAAGGATAAAAGTTAATTTAGGTATAGAACTTTTAACTTGTCAAGATAGGATAATCAGATACTTTCTCCTAAGTTGTTAAGTACACATGGACTGGATATTGCACATGTAAATTTTACCTAACAGTTTTCATAATTATAATTATATTGAAAGAAAAGAAGCCTTTTATTGGACTTAAAGGGGGAATGTTGGTGTGATGTTCTTTTGAAATGTATACACCTTACGCTTGTTCATTCAAATGCTGATTTCTCTTCCCCACTCTCTAGGTTCAATCTGGGTATTGCATTGTGATACTTTTTTTAAGCATCACCTGTCTCAACTTTGTGTAAACATGACAAAATAAAACAACCAGCCACAATGTTGAGCAATAGAGATGAAGGAGTAGGAAGGAGAGAGGAGGAGCCAGAGGGCAGGAAAGAGTGGGAAAAGAAGGGCAGGAGAGGCTGTGAGAACAGAGGCAGGAGGACAGATATTGGAATGACATGGAGAATGAACCAGCCTAAGATTTCACAAAAAGCAAGTATAATGGGTGAATCTAAATGTTAGGGAACTATAAGGGCTTGGAGGTTTAGGATGGAGTAATAATTGCCCAGCATTGTGTTCTATGTTAATTAAATAAATCCCAGCCTCTGTGTGGTGATTTGGGTAGGCAGCTGTTTAGAACTAACAGCAGCATTACTAAAAGATGTATCAATAGTAAATATTGTCCCTACAACAATATCCATGGATGGTCATACACAGAGAGTCTAAGCCTACAACCTCAGAGAATGTCAAAGTATTTGGTTTCTAACATATTAATATTGTGTGGGTTTGACTCAAGTCTCCCACAGTAATCCAAGCCTAAGCTAAGGAAAGTAAGTGGCTGATAAAGCTAGCAAACCTATCAAGATTCAGGACCTTCCAAAAGCTACAGGTTTTACAGTGACTGTTCTCAAAAAGAAATAAGCAGCAGCAACTGATGGAAGAGAGGAGACCGTCTGATTGAGCTGCCTGTAAGTCCAAGAAGCTAGGGTCAGATGGAAGGGAAGGAGGACCTCCCCTATCAGTGACCTTGGAAGGGGGCTTAGGAGGAGATGATGGAGGGAGGGTGGGATTGATAGGGAATGAGAGACAGGGCTACAGCTGAAATACAAAGTGAATAAACTGTAATTAATATAAAAAAATAAAAATTTAATTAAAAAAAGAAGCTCCAGAGGTCCAGCTTCCATGAATCTTTACCCATCCTGAAGTGTTGCAGGTGCTTTTGAGTCATCAGTGTTTTCTAAGAAACCCCCCATTCATGTTTTTGTACTTAATCCCAATATACTCTTCTGTCCGCCAAATCAGCTTGACTCTAATGAAGTTTTATTTCTTTGCCTGGTGTTGATGCTCTATGAAGGGCAAATAGCCATTTGCTCATATCTTCTCAGGAAAAGTTATAAAACATGTAACAACTATTGTATCGGTCACTTAAAAAAATCTAATTGTGGGTCACCCATTGTTGCCAAGTTCTATGTAAAAGTAATGGCCAAGACGTGGATTCAGTCCTACAACATTTCACTAAATATCCAGATGTCTTGAATGTTTTTGGTCAGGTTACCTGTGAAAGTTGTTTCTCAAATCCAGTTCCCTCCATGTGTTCCATTTATGTGCTGACTATTGGGGTGTTTTATAATTTTTCTACAAGTAAGCTATGATTCAGGATTTCAAAAGCAAAGAATCATGAGTTGGGGATTAAAGTTACATATTTTCCTGAAGGACTGGAGATTTGCATGGGTAAAATTACCATTACAATGACTCAGAGTATTTCAGTGGAGGTAGGACAATGAAGGCAGTTTTGATCATTGGGTTTACCAGATTACTCATCACAAATCACATGATTCATTTGTGGGGAATTAGAAATTAAAAGCAGGAGTTTCGAAATGTCTGGACAGGTATAACTATAAAAAAAAATATTCCCTATCTGTGGACTTGGAGAGGGGCATAAATAAGGGAGGGAGGGTGGTTTGGGAGGGGATGAGGGAAAAGGCTACTGCTGGGATACAAAGTGAATAAACTATAATTAATATAGAAAATAAAAGTTTAATTTAAAAATGTATTTATCATCTTAAGTATATGAACAACTCCCATTAATATTCCTTTTCCAAATGGTTTATTATTTCACAATAACAAAAGGATGACAAAATGATATTATAAGTGGATAAATTTAGCAAAAGGAAGGAATATTGAACAAGTTATTAGGCCAATCAAAAAAATAATTTTAGTATACATACAATTAAAATAGTACAGCTCTAAAAGATAATTTATATTGAGGAAGAACACTAAGTAATATTATGAAAAAGAAACAGACAAAATAATCTGAAACAGATCAAATGAAAAATTAATGAAAAAAGTAAAGTAACAGAATAAATTGTTCAAAAACAACATGACAATACAGTTAATGAGTAAAACTAACAATGAACAAATAAAAAAGTAGAAAATAGGCCTTGGTGTTTATAAAATTATTTATAAAATAGCAATTGGATAATTCTTTTTAAAATTCTAATTGCCCATGACAGGTTTTATTTGAGAAAAATATAACAATGAAATCAACTCATTTACCCCCTTTTTTTTCTTTTAAAATCATCAAATATTTAAAAAATGAATCGGTTTAATTATCCCTCCAAATATGAAAATTTTCAAATATTTTAAATAATGTAATGTTACATTACATTATACACACTTTTTTGTCTTTTAACTTTGTCATTTTATATATATGTGAATACACACACACACACACACACACACACACGTTTGTCTCAGAATTTTAATAAGAGTTGCAACAGAATGAAGATGAAGGTCCACCTTTAGGCTCTTCTCAGCTTCCTGAACACCTCATAAACTTCTCCTGTGTATCGGCTGAAATATCTTTGCAAAGGATACTTCTATTTTTAGTATAATTAAATATATTTAGTATTTATAACATTGGCTTATATTGTGGCTTCATGCGGTTGTGCACAAATGCTATGACAGGCTATGAATTATTTGGTAAATTGCAACACTAAATTTTAAAGTTTATTCATCAGTTGCTTATACATTTAAAATAGTCAATTTAATTGACATTTTCCATTTTGATCTATAATCATATCTGTTACAATTACTCCTATATTGTGTGTTTAAGTTATTTAGACAATCTTCAAAACAAATAATATATACAAATGTACATTCACATATACATGTATAAGCATATCCAATATAGATTATCTATTTTTTTGTGTGTCTCCACCTGTTAAGGTCTTGATGATGATGTTATTAGGAGGCACTTCAAAATGTGGACTTGCTGGATTATGAAGAATTCAGTTTTTCTTGAACTACATTAACAAACTTTTACAGAGCATTGTTGGCAACCCCAAATCTCTATTAATAGTGTAAATGTCTCCAGTTCTCAACACCTATTTGCATTACTATTAGAAGTCTTTTTTTTATTTATGTCAATCAAATAGATAGGAGAAAGTAAAATATTGTTTGTAATCAATCATCTTTCCTGAAATTATGAAGAGATTGAGCATTTTTCATGGGCTTATGATCCTCAAACTTCATTCTCTATTATGTGGCCTAACCATTTTGCAATTTTTTGAACTGGTTTGCTTGCAAAACTAATTTAAAAGTATATGCCATATAAATATTAGTATGTTATATGTAATTAATAGATTATCACTAGTAAATATATTATACCATTATTACATCATTACTTATAATATATAATTAATATAGTTATGTTATTAATAATATAATAGAATTGATATAGTATTATATAGTCTGTGTGTATTTAATTACATTATTAACATACTAATATAAAGTATAATCATACTATATTAATATTATAAAATTATGTATATTTAAAATATAGAATTATTTTATCTGACTGTTATTGTTATAACAGTTATTTCATATCTTCAAAATTATGACTTCAATAAATGACTGTTATTGTTATAACAGTTATGTCATATCTTCAAAATTATGTTTTAATGTTTATATTTTTATATCAAATGGAATTGTTTGTCTATTGACATTGAAATATATATTTTCAATTTGGAAAGGGTAACTTTTAACTCATTCTCACTGCAAATATTCTTCATGTAGTATATCTGCTAAGTTTACACATTTCTAAAAGTAACTTCCTCCAGTACCAGATGGGAGCAGGTGCAAAGACTCATAGCCAGACATTATGAGGAGAGAGAGACTAAATTGGAGGTCTTCATCTGATCCATCCCCTAGGAGACTGGGGAGGAAGACTGTAGAGGTCAGGGGAGACGGAGAATACCAGAACATGTCCCGCAGAATCAACTAAGCAGTGCTCACATGGGCTCACAGAGACTGAAGTGACCAGCAAGGGGCCTGCATGGGACTGTCCCAGGTCTGCTGCACATGTGTTATGGCTGTTAGTTTAGTGATTTTGTGGTACTCCTAACAGTGGGAGCAGATGTATCTCTGACTCTTCTGTCTACTCTTGACTTTTTTTCATTCTGTTGGGTTGCCTTGTCCAGGCTTAATGTGATGGCTTTTGCCTTGTCTTATTGTATCTTGTTTTATACTGCTTGGTTGTCATCTTTTGGAGGTCTGCTCTTTTGTGAAGAGGAAATAGAGGGGAAATGTATTTGGGGAAGGACTGTGGTGATGGGAAAGCTGGGAGGAGTGGAAGGTGGGGGAACTGTGTTCAGAATTCATTGTATGAAGTCAGGCTCAATGGCACACATGGAGAAGCAGAGGCAGGTGGGTCTCTGTGTATTCCAGGCCAGCCTGATCTACCAAGCAAGTCCTGTACAGCCAAGGCTATAAAGAGAAACCCTGCCTCTAAAACAAACAAACAAAAAGGGAAAAGAAAGAAGAAAGAAAGAAAGAAAGAAAGAAAGAAAGAAAGAAAGAAAGAAAGAAAGCAGGAAGGAAGGAAAGAAGGAAAGAAAAAACGTGTTGTATGAGAGAAGAATATATTTTCTTTTTTAATATTAGTTACAGTTTATTTAATTTGTATCTCAGCTGTATCCTCCTCCCTCATAACCTCCCAATCCCACCCTCCCTCCCTCATCTCCCTTCCCCTTTCTAAGCACACTGATAAGGGAGGTTCTCCTCCCCTTCCATTTGAACATAGCTTATCAGGTCTTATCAGGACTGGCTGCAATGTTTTCCTCTGTGGCTTAGCAAGGCTGCTCCTCCCTTGGTCGGGGGGGGGGTGTAGGGGAAAGGTCCAAGAGCCAACCACTGTGTTCATGTCAGAGATAGTCCCTGTTCCCCTTACTAGGGAGCCTCTTGGATACTGAGCTGCCATGGGCATCAGTTTAAAATAGAAGGACAGAAAAAACTAATTTAGCTTCCCAACTCTTGCTATAGTGATTTTACATAATATGTTTTATCCTTACCTCTATGTGTTTATTTTAAACTTAGCAGTACAGATTACTTACTATTAGTATCTAATGTGATACTAATATGTTTGAATTCAAAGCCAGAATCTTGTTTTTTTTTTTTTTTTTTTAATTGTATTTTCTATTGGGCCCATCTATTTGGTTCCTTACTCTGACTTTTTTTTTCTCTTCATTGTTTTGTTTCAGACAACTTTTCTGACAGAAGTCAGCATCAAACCTGTGACAATTTCCTATGCTTAGCTTTGGAGTGCTATGATTTCATGCAAGAGCTACCATGTCTGACTTAACTTTGAAATTTTTTTCTTTACAGTATGATTGTGAAATAGTTCACCTCAGCAAGGTAAAATTGGATTATTTTCCATTTTAAATACTCTTTGGTAAAACAAAACAGAACTAAAATTTTGTATTTTTCTCCTGGATTACAACTCTATCCCTATAAATCTGGAAACAACTCCTTAGGCAAAAGCACAAAATTACCCTGCAGATATCACAGCAGGCTCACTCTATGCAGTGCTTTCTTCTATCTATCTATCTATCTATCTATCTATCTATCTATCTATCTATCTATCATCTATCTATCTATTTATGTATGTATGTATTTATTTATTTATATGAGTTACAGTTTATTAACTTTTTATCCCACTCATTCATACCTTCATAACCCCACCCTTCCTCCCTCATCTTCTTCCTGCCCCTTTCCAAGTCCACTGATAGGGAAGGACCTCCTCCCAATTCATCTGACCCTAAATTATCAGGTATCTTCAGGCCTGGCTGCAAAGTCCTCCTCTGTGGCCTAGCAGGGCTGCTGTTCCCTTGGGGGAGAGGAAATTCAAAGAGCCAGCCATTGAGTTCATGTCAGAAACAGTCCCTGTTCTCCTTGCTAGGGAACCCACTTGGATACTGAGCTACCACGGGCTACATCCGAGCAGGGGTTCTAGGTTATCCATACATGGTCCTTGTTTAAAGATACAGTCTCCAAACATGGGTCTCATAAAAGACCCCTATGCCCAGATATATTTGGTCCTTGTGGAGCTCCTGTCCCCTCCAGATCTTACTAACTCCTCCTTCTTTCATATGAGTCCCTGCACTCTGCCCAAGGTTTGGTTATGAGTCTCAGTATCTGCTTTGATACACTGCTAGATAGAGTTTTTCAGAGGCCCTCTGTGGTAGGCTTCTGTCCTGTTACTTGTCTTCTCCTACATCCAATGTCCAACCCATTTGTGTTTCTAAGTGAGGGTTGATCATCTTACCGAGGGTCCTCTTTCTTGTTTATCTTCTTTAGGTGTACAGATTTCAGTACGTTTATCCTATCTTACAGATCTACTAAACACTTATAAGTGAGTATATACTGTGTGGGTCTTTCTCCTCACTCAGAATGATCTTTTCTAGATCCCACCATTTGCCTGCAAATTTCATGATTTCCTCGTTTTTAATAGCTGAGTAGTATTCCATGTGTAAAAGTACCACAATTTCTGTATCCATTCCTCCATTGATGGACATCTGTGTTGTTTCCAGGTTCTGGCTATTACAAATAAAGCTGCTACAAACAAGGTTGAGCAAATGTCCTTGTTGTGTACTTGAGCATGTTTTGGATATATGCCTAGGAGTGGTATGGCTGGATCTTAAGGAAGCGCTATTCCTAATTGTCTGAGGAAGTGCCAGACTGATTTCCAAAGTAGTCCTACAAGTTTACATTCTCACCAGAAATAGAGGAGGGTTCCCCCCTCTCCACAACCTTTCTAGCATGTGTTGTCACTTGAATTTTGATCTTAGCCATTCTGATGAGTGTAAGGTTAAATCTCAGGGATGTTTTGATTTCCATCTCCTTGATGGCTAAGGATGTTGAGCATTTCTATAAGTGTTTCTCTGCCATTCTATATTCCTCTACAGAGAATTCTCTGTATAGCTCCATATCCAATTTTTATATTGGATTGCTTGATGTATTGCTTTTTAAATTTCCATCAAAATACCACCACAGTTATTTACTGACCTTGAAAGAAAAATTCTCAGCTTCATATGGGGAAACAGAAAACCCAGAATTTCCAAACCGATTTTGTACAACAACAGATCAACTGGAAGTATCTCCATTCCTGATCTCAATCTGTACTACAGAGCAATAGTAATAAAAACTACATGTTATTACCATAGAAAAAGAAAGGAGGATCAATGGAACCGAATAGAAGACCCAGAAATAAACCCACACACCTATGCATACTTGATTTTTGACAAAGAAACCAAAACCATTCAATGGAAAAAAGACAGCATCGTCAACAAATAGTACTGTTCTAACAAGATGTCTACATGCAGAAAAATGAAAATAGATCCATATTTATCACCCTGAACAAAACTAAAGTCCAAGTGGATCAAAGACCTCAACATAAAACCAGATACATTAAATTGGTTAGAAGAAAAAGTGGGGAAGAGACATGAATATATTGGCACAGGAGACAACTTCCTGAACAGAACACCAACAGTACAGGCTCTAAGAGCAACAACCAATAAATGGGACCTCATGAAACTGAAAAATTTCTGTAAAGCAAAAGACATTGTTGTCAGAACAAACAAAATGACAGCCTACATACTGGGAAAGGATCTTCACCAACCCTATATCTGAGAGAGGGCTGATATCCAGAATATATAAAGAACTACAGAAGTTAATATCCAGCACTTTCTCATTTTGGTGTTTTCTCCTAGATTATAACTAGCAACCACCTGACCTATAAATGACACATTACATCAGTGATACTGAGGTTTTTCAGCCTTTTCCTTCCTTGATTATAATCTAGAAATTGTCTCTGGGCATGAGCCAGTGCCATAAATGTCTTTCCTTTCCTTAGAGACCACCTCTCTGTTCTGTTTAGCTACCAAATGACTGGAAATATTATTTGGAGAATTTACAGTTTCATTATTTTATTTGTGTAGTTGTTTCACGTATTCAGATATTGCTTACTTTACCTCATATATTGCTGTTTAGGCAAAAATATCAATAGTTTACTTATTTCAAGTTTGTGGAAAACAAAAATTAAGCCTCCCTCACTATATGGTATACAGTCTTCTCAGTGCTTTGAAGGATGTTTTTCTGTGCCTGTTAGCACTGGTTTGTGTTCTAAGTGTCTCATTTAATTTATTTATTTTATTCAGAAACTTTAATGTTTTTTTTTTTTTTTTTTTTGTGGACACTTTGGGTTTTTCCTTTTTTTTAAATCTCAAATGTCCTTTATTTTACTAGTTTTATCTAGTCATAATGAACAAATTAAATAGAATGTATTTAAGTTGTACACAAAACCAACAATCAACAAAACCAAAAATATAAGTGTGACTACATTAAACTGAAAACTTTCTGTAGGGCAAAGTAAAATAAAAAAAATGTGACTTATAAAATAAGAGAAAATATTTGTCAAGTATGTAAGAGTAGGGATCAGATGTAGGGAGAAGTGAGGCATAAGGACAGAAGGCTTGAAAAGACAGCAAATTGTTGTCCGTAGCATCTCTGAGACAAGCTGGAGATACCCCGGAGGAAGGGTAGGCTTCTGGCAGGATATGGAGGTGACTATATCTGAGACTTCTAGTAGTGGAGGTCATGGTGACAAACAAGGCCACCATCTAACTACACTGTTCTTTCCTCTTTGAAAATCTCCTCATAACCAAGAAATATGAGGATCTACTGATTTGTTTTATGTGGCTCTCTGTTTTGCATTTCATATATGTGTATAATTAATTATAAACAAATGTTTGTGAATTGCTTGAAATGTTTTTAAATATATTTTTTAAATTTAACATAATGTGTTGAAAATATTATCTATTCCCAATGTGTTGCGGCACAAAGCACACAACAAAACACTTTTCCCTTTCTTCATTTCTGTTAAATATTTGTCTATCTTTTGTATCTAAAAAACACTATTTTTAGTATAATAGGAATAGGTATATACAGCCAAAAAATTGAGGCACAAATAGTGGCATATGGAGAGGAAGTGAACAAAAAAATAGAGGCCATAATGGATAGACAGGAATCTACATTCAAAGAGATGAAGGAAATGGTGCAAGACATGAAAATAGAATTACAATTGATGAAGAGAAAATAAGCAGAGAAAATCCTGGAGGTGGAGAACATAGAGAAAAGATCAGGAACCACAAAAATAAGCATCACCTAAAGAATGTAAGAGATGGAAGAGAGAATCACAAGTGCTGCAGATACACTTGAAGGAATTAATACATCTCTCAAAGAAAAGGAAAAATCTGAAAACTTCCAAACACACAACATCCGAGAAATCAAGGATAACATGAAGATACAAAATCTAGGAATAATAGGAATAGTTGAAAAAGAAGATTCCAGGCTCCAAGGTCCAGAAAATATTTTCAAGTAAATCATAGAAGAATATTTTCCTAACTTAAAGACATATCCATAAACATACAAGAGGCCTATACAACACCAAATAGACTAGACCAGAAAAGAAACTCCTCACGGCACATCATATACAAAACACTAAATCTACAGAACAAAGAAAAAAATACTAAAAGCAGCAAGGGAGAAAGGCAACACAACATAATAAGGATAGGCCTATCAGAATCACACCAGACTTCTTAACAGACTATGAAAGCCAGAAGGGTCTGGGCAGTTGTCATTCAGACCACAGATGCCAGCCCTCACTACTATACCCAAGCAAAGCTTTCAACCAACATAGATGGAGAAAACAAAATATTCCATGACAAAACTAAAATTAATATGTACACAGCAACCCAGCCCTATAGAAGACACTAGAAGAAAAACTCCAATCCAAAGAAAACAACTACACCCAAGAAAATATAGGATATAAATAACTTCAGAACAAAAAATTAAAAGAAAACAAGCAATGAAACAGTAATATCACCAACTTCCCAATAAAATCAACTAACATCCATTGGTCACTATTATCTATGAACACAAATGGACTCAACTCTCCAATAAAAAGATACAGACTAACAGAATAATTGCAGAAACAGGATCCAACATTTTGCTGCATCCAAGACACATACCTTTGTAACAAAATAAACACTGCCTCAGAGTAAAGGGCTGGAAAAATGCTTTTTCAAGCAACGGACCTAGAAAACCTGCTGGTGTAGCTATCCTAATATCTAGTAAAATAAACTTTCAACCAAAAATAATCAAAAAAGATGAGGAGGAACATTTCATTCCCATCAAAAGAAAAATCCACCAGGAGGACATCACAATTCTGAACATATATGTCCACAATACAAGAGCACCTGCATTTGTAAATAAAACATTATTAAAGCTTAAATCACAAATCGATCCCAGCACCTTAATAGTTGGAAATTTCAATACTCCACTCTCACCAAGGGACAGATCATCTAGACAGAAGCTAAATAGGGAAATAATGGCACTTACAGAGGTCCTAAATCAAATGGACCTAATAGATGTCTTCAGAACTTTTTACCAAAACTGAAAAGAGTATATCTTCTTTTCAGCATCTCATGGAACCTTCCCCAAAATAGAGATTATAGTTGGTCAAAAGGCAAATCTAAACAGGTAGAAGAAGATTGAAATAATCCCTTGTATCCTATCTGACCGCCTTGGACTAAAGCTGGACCTCAACAACAACAGAAATAGCAAAAAGCCTACACATACAAACTGATCAACTCAATACTCAATGAAAACTGGGTTAGGGAAGAAATAATGAAAAAAATTAAAAACTTCCTAGAATTCAATGAAAATGAAGGCACAACATACTCAAACTCATGGGACACAATGAAAGCAATGTTAAGAAGAAAATTCATAGCACTCAGTTCCTTCAAGAAGAAATCTGAAACATCTCATACAAGCAACTTAATGGCTCACATAAAATCCCTGGGGGGGGGGGGAGAAGCAGACACACACAAGAGGAGTAGACAGCTGGAAATAGTCAAACTCAGGGATGAAATAAATTATAAATAAAACAATTCAAAGAATCAATGAAACCAAGAGCTGGTTCTCTGAGAAAATCAAGAAGATAGATAAACCCTTAGCCAAACTAAATAAAAGGCAGAGAGAAACTATCCTAATCAGTTAAACCAAAAAAGAAAAGGGGAACATAATGACAGACACCAAGGAAATCCAAACAATCATGAGGTCTTACTACAAAAGCCTATAAGCCCCAAATTTGAAAATCTAAATGAAATGGACCATTTTCTTGATAGATTCCGTTTACCAATTTTTTTAATTTAAATTTTAATTTTTTATTATTAGTTACATTTTATTAACTCTGTATCCCAGCTGTATCCTGCTCCCTCATTGCCTCCCAACCCCTCCCTCTCTCCCTCATCTCCTCCCTGTCTCTTTTCAAGTCCACTGATTGAGGAGGACATCCTCCCCTTTCATCTGACCCTGAATTATCAGGTATCTTCAGGACTGGCTGCAAAGTCCTCCTCTGTGGCTTAGCAGGACTGCTCCTCCCTTGGAGGGTAAGGAAGTCAAAGAGCCTGCCAATGAGTTCATGTCAGAAATAGTCCCTGTTCCCCTTACTATGGGAAACCAATTGGTTACTGAACTACCATGGGCTTCATCTGAGCAGAGGTTCTAGGTTATATCCATACATGGTCCTTGGTGGAGTGTCAGTCTCAGAAAAGACCCTTTTGCCCAGATATATTTGGTCCTTGTGGAGCTCCTGTCCTCTCCAGATCTTATTAACTCCCCCTTCTTTCATATGATTCTCTGCACTCTGCCAAAGATTTGGTTATGAGACTTAGTATCCCAGAAGGAGAAAGACACACATGGTATATACTCACTCATTATAAGCTATGATAAACATAAGGAAATCTATACACCTAAAGAACATAAACAAGGGTAAGATGATCAATTCTCACTTAGAAAGACAAATAGGATGTGCATTGGACATAGAAGAAAACAAGTAACAAGATGGAAGCCTACTGCAGAGGGCCCTGAAAGACTCTACCTAGCAGTGTATCAAAGCAGATACTAAGACTCATTTACCAAAATTAAACCAAGACCAGGTGAATAAATTGAATAGTCCTATATCCTCCAAGGAAATAGAAGCAGTAATCAAAGTCTCCCTTCCAAGAAAAGCTCTGGGCCAGATGGTTTCAGCACAGAATTGTATCAGACTTTCAAAGAAGAGTTAACGCCAATTCTCTTCAGACTATTCCACAAAATAGAAATAGAAGGAACATTACCAAACTCATTCTATGAAGTCACAGTCACCTTGATACGTAAACTGAGACCCCCCAAAAAGAGAACTTTAGACCTATCTCTCATGAACTTTGATATAAAAATAATCAATACAATACTTGCAAACCAAATCCAAAAACACATAAAAGATATCATTCACCATGACCAAGTAGGCTTCATCCCAGGTATGCACAGGTGGTTCACTATTAATGCAATCCACCATATAAACAAACTGAAGGAGAAAAACCACATCATCATCTCCTTAGATACAAGGCACACACCTAAACATAGTAAAGATAATAAACATCAAGCTTTTAGCCAACATCAAACTAAATAGAGAGAAACTTAAATCAATCCTACTAAAATCAGGGACAAGGCTAAACTGCCCACTCCCTCTGTTTCTCTTTAACATAGTACTTGAAGTCCTAGCTAGAGCAATAAGACAATTAAAGGGGATTAAGGGGATACAAATAAAAAAGGAAGAAGTCAAACGTTCACTATTTGTAGATGATATAATAGTACACAAGTGACCACCAAAAAATCAACCAGAGAACTCCTTCAGCTGACAAATATCTTTAGCAAAGGGGTTGTATACAAAATTAACTAAAAATAAAAAAAAAATCAGAAGCCCTCCTGTATACCAAAGACAAAAGGGCCGAGAAAGAAATTAGGGAAACAATACCTTTCACAGTAGCCACTAGTAACATAAAATACCGTGATGTGACTCTAACCAAGCAAGCGAAAGACCAGTTCAAAAATAAATAAATAAATAAATAAATAAATAACCCTTCAAGTCTCTGAAGAAAGAAATGGAAGAAGATATCAGAAGATGGAAATATCTCCTGTGTTTATGGATCGGTAGGATTAGCATAGTGAAAATGGTCATGCTGCCAAAAGCAATCTACAGATTCAATGAAATTCCCATCAAAATACCAACACAATTCTTTACAGACCTTGAAAGAACAATTTTCAACTTCATATGGAAAAACAAAACAAAACAAACAAACAAACAAACAAACAAACAAAAAACCCAGACTTGCCAAAACGATCCTGTACAGCAACAGATTGTCTGAAGGTATCTGATCTCTGATCTCAAGCTGTACTACAGAGCAATAGTAATACAAACTGTATGGTATTGGCATAGAAACAGAATGGTGGATGAATGGATTTGAATATAAGACCCAGAAATAAACCCACACACCTATGGATACTTGAGTTTTGACAAAGAAGCCAAAACCATTCAATAGAAAAAGACAGCATCTTCAAGAAATGGTGCTGGTCCAACTGGATGTCTAAATGTAGAACGATGTTAATAGAACCATATTCATCACCCTGC
Organism: Psammomys obesus; assembly: GCF_907164565.1. Lineage (NCBI taxonomy): Eukaryota > Metazoa > Chordata > Mammalia > Rodentia > Muridae > Psammomys > Psammomys obesus. Next base: position 5,614,968 of record NW_026594418.1, read on the forward strand.
ACAAAACTACAGTCCAAGTGTATCAAAGACCTCAACATAAAAACAGACACACTAAATCTGTTAAAAGAAAAACTGGAGAAGAGCCTAGAACTCATTGGCACAGGAGACAACTTCCTGAACAGAACTCCCACAGCACAGGCTCTAAGATCAACAATAAATAAATGGACCCTTATGAAATTAAAAAGCTTTTTGTAAAGCAAAGAATACTGTTGTCCGAACAAAATGACTACCTGCAGATTGGGAAAAGATCTTCAGCAACCCTATATTTGACAGAGGTCGAATATCCAGAATATATAAAGAACTAAAGAAGTTAAAAAGTCACAAATAAAACAATCCAACTAAAACAAAAAATGGGATACAGGGCTAAACAGAGAATTCTCAATATAGGAATTTTGAATGGCAGAGAAACACTTAAAGAAATGTTCAATGTCCTTAATCATCAGGGAGTTGCAAATCAAAACGGCCCAGAGATTTCACCTTACACCCCTCAGAATGGCTATGATAAAAAACTCAACTGACAGTACAAGCTGGAGTGAATGTGGAGAAAGCAGAACCTTACTTCATTGCTTGTGGGAATGCAAACCTGTACAACCACTTTGGATATCAATCTGGTGCTTTCTCAGACAATCATGAATAGTGCTTCCTCAAGATCCAGCTATAGCACTACTAAGTGTATATCCAAAAGATGCTCAAGTATACAATAAGAACATTTGTTCAACCATGTTCATAGCAGCTTTATTCATAATAGCCAGAGCTGGAAACAACCTATATGTCACTCAATGGCGAAATGGATACAGAAATTGTGGTACATTTACACTATGGAATTCTTCTCAGCAATTAAAAATAAGGAAGTTTGCAGGCAAATGGTGGGAACTAGAAAAGATCATCCTGAATGAGGTATCCCAGAAGCAGAAAGACTCACAGAGTATATACTCACACATAAGTGGATATTAGTCATATAATATGGGATAAATGTACTAAAATCTGTACACCTAAAGAATCTAAGCAAGAATGAGGACTCTGGGTAAGATGTTCAGTCCTTGCTCAGAAGGACAAATGGGATGGGCATCCGGAAAAAGAGAAAAGGAGAACCAGAACAGGAGTCTACCATTGAGGGCCCCTGAAAGACTACATCCAGCAGGGTATCAAAGCAGATGCTGAGATTCATAGCCAAACTTTGGGCAGAGTGCAGGGAATCTTATAAAAGAACGGGGAGATAGAAAGACCTGGAGGGAACAGGAGCTCCACAAGGAGAGAAACAGAACCAAAAAATCTGGGCCCAGAGGTCTTTTCTTTCTTTTTATTTTTTTTCATCTTTTTTCTTTCTTTATTTTTTATATTAATTACAGTTTATTCACTTTTTATGTCAGCTGTAGCAACTTCCCTCATTCCCTGGTAATCCCATCCTCTGTCCATCATCTCTTCCCAGGCCCCTCTCTAAGTCCACTGATAGGGGAGGTCATTCATCCCCTCCATCTGACCCTAGTCTATCAGGTCTCATCAGGAATAGCTTCATTGTCTTCCTCTGTGGCTGGTAAGGCTGCTCCCCCATCAGGGGGAGGTGATAAGAGCCAGCCACTGATTTCATGTCAGAAACAGTCCCTGTTCCCTTTTCTAGGGAACCCACTTGGATACTGAGCTGCCGTGGCTACATCTGAGCAGGGGTTCTAGGTTATATCCATGCCTGGTCCTTGTTTGGAGAATCAGTCTAAGAAAACACCTGGGGCCCAGATTTCTTGGTTCTGTTTATCTCCTTGTGGAGCTCCTGTCCACTCCAGGTCTTTCTATCTCTCCCTTCTTTCATAAGATTCCCTGAATTCTGCCCAAAGTTTGGCTATGAGTCTCAGCATCTTCTTTGAAACCCTATTGGGTAGAGTCTTTTAGAGGCCATCTGTGGTAGGCCCCTGTCCTGATATCTGTTTTCTCCCTCTTCCTATGTCCATCCCGTTTGCTTTTCTGAGTAAGAATTGATCATCTTACTCAGGGTCCTCCTTCTTGCTTAGCTTCTTTAGGTGTACAGATTTTACTATTTTATTCCTATATAATATGGCTAATATCCACTTATAAGTAAGTATATACCTTGTGTTTCTTTCTGCTTCTGGGATACGTCACTCAGGATGATCTTTTCTAGATCCCAACTTTTTCCAGCATATTTCATGATTTCCTTGTTTTTAATTACTGAGTAGTATTTCATTGTGTAAATATATTGGCATAGAAACAGATTCACAGATCAATGCAATTGAATAGAAGACCCAGAAATAAACCCACACACCTATGGATACTTTATCTTTGATAAACAAGCCAAAACCATACATTTGAAAAAAGGCAGCATCTTCAACAAATGGTGCTGGTCTAACTGGATATCTACATGTAGAAAAATGCAAATAGATACATATTTGTCATTCTGCACAATACTAAAGTACAAGTGAATCAGAAACCTCAACATAAAACCAGACACACTAAATCTGTTAGAAGAAAATGTTGGCAAGAGCCTTTACTTCACTGGCACAGGAGACAATATCCTGAACAAAACACAAACAACACAGGTTTTAAGATCAACAATCAATAAATGGGACCTCATGAAACTCAAAAGCTTCTGTAAAGCAAAGGGCACTGTCATCAGAACAAAACGACATCCTACATACTGGGAGAGCTTCTTCACCAACACTATATCTGACAGAGGGCTAATATCCAGAATATATAAAGAACTCATGAAGGTGAAAAGCAACAAAACAAGAAATCCAATTAAAAAATGAGGTACAGAATTGCCCAGGGGTCTTTTCTGAGACTGCTTTTCCAACCAAGGACCATTCATTGAGGTAACCTAGAACCCCTGCGCAGATGTAGCACAAGGCAGGCCAGTCTCCAAGTATGGTCTCTAGTATTGGGAAGAGGGACTGTCTTTGACATGAACTGATTGGCCTGCTCTTTGCTCACCTTATCCTGAGGGGGGGAGTAGCCTTACCAGGCTATAGAAGAAGACAATGTAGCCAGTCCTGATGAGACCTGGTAGGCTAGGGTCAGAGAGAAGGGGATGAGGGCCTCCCTTATTAGTATACTTAGGGAATATGTGGGAGGAAATCAGGGAAGGAGGGTGGGATTGGTAGGGAACAAGGAAGGGGGCTATAGCTGGGATACATATTGAATAAAGTGTAATAATAAATAAATAAATAAGGTCAGATAAACTAATTTGGAGCCTATTAAATAAACCTTTTCGTAGTGAGAGGGCAATATAACCAGATGGATTGTCTTTGCTATTCTGAAATTAGTAAATTCAGATTATACTTATTGGACTCAAGCTAAATCACTTATGAAAGATTTGAATAGTAACTATAAAAATAAAAGAAGAAAATGCAAAGTATTACTTAATGAAACATATTGATATAACTTGGATGGTTTTGCACAAAATAAAAATAATTGTGTAAAAATGTAGATTTTTTTACTAATATTACACACACATATTCTTTATAAACTATTGTTGTAATATATACTCAGAACCATTACATAGCTTTTTATACTTGTTTCTACTTGTTTTTATAATTTCTATTATACAAACAGTAGTTATTGAATTCTTTCTTTGAGTTTGATGTAGAGAAATTAATCAGGAAACTCTTCATATAATTGCTTCTCTAATTTTTATTTTAAATAGAAAACTCTAAGTTAGTTTTCATTCATCTTCATAGGGGATATTTGAGGCTCTCAAATTTAAAATTCTAGAATACCACGCTTTGAGCTTGTTAGCTTAGAAAATTAATGTACCAACTTGCTAGTCTTCTGCAATGGTGGGAGACTTAAAACAGAAACTCCACTAAGAAACCTCAGTAACAATGCAGAGGAAATGACGTTCCACCGAAATTCAGGCAAAGCAGCTAAGTGCTCTGTCAGGATAGGTTCAGCTCACACTCTAATCAAGATCAAGTATCAGAAGGCAATGGCCTTGACCTTCCATCTCCAATTTCTCACATTTTATCTTTTCTCTAAACAACTGTTTCAGGGGTATTTTGAAGTCTTCTCTTTTGAAGTGAGAGTCAGGGTTCAGAGAAGCAATGTGTATATATGTATTGTTACACATACACACACAGACACAAACACAGACACAGACACACACACACACACACACACTCATACACACTCCCACTTCCACAGACATACACACATACATATTTCCAAATTGTTGCTTGTTACTTAATAAGCTTTGTCATGTTAACAAACAGATTTAGAGTCAAAGCTCCGGGATCAAACTTGAGATTCAATTTTTTTTTTTTCACCAAATCTCAGGATGTACAATTTTTTACAGTTCAAAAATGTTATTTTTTAAAGAAAAAATATCAATAATGTTGTAGTTAGTTTCAGAAGCAATGAAAGACAACTTTCTACAAACATAAGCTTAAATTAAAATTTTCTTTTAGTACAATACTAATTCTGTCACAGAATAGAATAATTAGAAAATAAAACACTAAGAAAAAAACATGAAAATCTTCTGTAATGAGATTATGAGTCCATGAAACAAAAGTGACTCAAACTGGATCTTGCTAACTACTGTATTAGTCAAAGAATTGAGTAAGTTCTTATCAGAAAATATTGCTTCTTTATGAAACCCTCTAAAGGTAATTATATTGCAAGGCAGTAAATTCAGTCTTTCAGTAGGGGGATTGAACATTAATGCTCAAAAAGGAAATGACTCCAAGTTTAATTATGATTAAGAATTCTCTGACTATTGACTCTGGTTATGGTTTTCAAAACAGATGCAAAATATCATTAAACAAATTGTACTTGAACCAAAAAAGTTAGAGAATGAATTCAATAAAAGCTCACAAGATTAACTCTAGCATTAACTCCTTAAGCATTATCTTTTGTTGATTTGTAGATAACTCTGATCCCTTTTAGTAGCTTATTTTTTTAGCTATTCAGCATTTCCTGTAATTAAGTCTAGAGGACCAGCTGAACCTACTTGTAAGGAAAACCACATACTAATTAAAAATTCTCCACTTATATTTCCAACCACAGACACATTCTTTGTTTAAATAATAGATTGAGTGTATAGAGGCCATTAGTTACATTACTCTGCAAAGCAGGTCTTGACTTTCAGTACTAGGTTTGAATTCCACAAGTTTATTTTTATATCAGTGAGTCAAGATTATTTACCATTCATTTGCCAACACCTGTTATCAAAACAGAAAAGCTGATAAACTACCATTTTACTCTTGGTGTGAGCCCACATTGAAAGTGAGAAGTTATGGATTTGTCAACTGCCCTCTCCTGATGGGGATATAATATATGGACATTAAGCCTAGAAAATGACTTTCCTCCCTCACAGCAAATCCTAGACTATGAAAATCTTATGTTCATGGTCATTTCCAAAAGGAGATGTTGGCATGATGGTTAATATTGGTGTCAACCTGACTGCATCAGATTTCAACTAAAACACAAACCACTGAAGGAATTTTTATTGATCAAATTATTTGAAGCAGAAAGTCTCCCTGCCTATACGTGGAGGCACATTATGTTTCTCGCCCATATTACAGTTCTGTAATAAGAATACTTCCTTTTTCTGCTTGCCCTCAGTCTTGCTGCCAAATTCAACTTCATCTATCTTGTTGCTGAGGCATTCCTTCATCAATAGTGGAACAACTTCTTCAGGTTTTCAATGTAGACTGAACATCAATTTCTCCTCAGGAAGTTCCTAGGGAATATAAACATTCAAGCTATCAAACTGATGGTAGGCTGTTATAAATTAAGAGCATCAACACATATATTCTTTCTTAAAATTTGACAATGAACATAATTCTGGTATGCATGAGTATTGGAAATACCAAACCGGCCCTATCATTTCATACAAAATATGAAAAATATTTTACCTTAAAAGAATATATATTTTTTTATTTCCCATTGTTGCTTAAACATTTTTTTAGAGGAAAAGGGTTTATTTGTCTTATAATTCCAGTTACCATTCATTTTGGCAGAGAACTTGAGGCATCACATGCATAGTCAAGAACAAAGAAAAGATAAAGGTATAGATCTCTGCTTTCTTGCTCACTATCTTTCTTCTTCAACGTTCAAGGCTTAGCTTAGAAAATGGTGCCACCCACAGTAGGCCTGGTCTCTCTACATCAATTAACAATCAATACACTCTCAGACAAACATATCCATAAGCCAACCTGATCTAGAAAATTTCTCAATTGAGGCTGTATTCCCAGGTAATTCAAGATGCAGTCAATTTGACAGCTAATCCTATACAGCATAGAGCCCTGAACTTTGGAATCAGTACTTCTGAGAGAAACCTTTAATGTTAAGGTGGAATGGGAAGTTATCACAAAGGATATAAAGATGGAAGGTACTTCAGCAAGTTCTTCCTCAGTTTTAAAATTAACATAAAGTTAAAATAAATATAATTAAATGTTTTATGTAATATATTTTTATATTATTTTTCCCAAATTCATTTCAAAATCTCCTCAGCTCCCTACCTACCTGACTTGATGTTCATTCTCTTTCTCAATCCCTCCATCAAAATAAACAACAATAACCACCAAAACAAAAACAAAATACAAAACACACACACACACACACACACACACACACACACACACACACAAGCCTGAGAATTGGGCCTGCTTGGGAGTGTTGATGCTATACCAATGTCACTACACTTCAGATTTCCCTCTCTCCAGTCAGGTATTGATTGCAAATAAATTCTTGGGCAGGAATTGGATTTACTTTCCATTATTTATGCAGGTATTTTGTTTGACCTGAAGTTACATAGGTTTTCTTCATATTATTACAGTCCCTATGATATATGCATCAGGTTTATGTTTGAGAAGAAACATTTTAATTAGCATTGCCTGTCACTTCTGGATCCTACAATCTTCCCATCTACTCTTCTGTATCAATCAATGAGCCTTGAGGGAAATGGTTTGACAAAGATATCCCATTTAGTACTTAATGTTTCTTAGTCTCTCATTCTCCGCCTATTTGCAGTTATGGTCTTGTCTTAGTTAGGACTTTATTGCTTTGAAGAAACACCCTGACCATGCCAATTCTTAAAAAGAACGCATTTAAATGGGGCTGGCTTACATTTCAGAGATTTACCTCATTGTCATCATGGTGGTAAGCATGGCAGTACACAGGCAAACATGGTGCTGGAGAATTAGGCATGAGTTCTACATCTGGATCAACAGGAAGCAAGAAGAGAATGACACAGGGCATGACTTGAACTTCTGAAACTTCAAAGTCTACCTCCATTGATACATTTCATCTGACAAGGCTACGTCTACTCCAAGGCCACACCTCTAATAATGCCATTCCCTATGAGTCTGGGGGGGGGCATCTTCCTTCAAACCATGAGAGATCTCTGTGTTAATTACACTCTCTACTGCAAGGAGAAGCTTCCATGATGACAAATGCGCTGATACACCGAATTCTGGGTGTAGTAAAACATCACTAGGACTCATTTTATTGCTAGATTCATTTATCAGAATAATAGTAGTGTGTTTTCCCCTCGCTTCATGACCTTTTTAGTATAAGGTTCTTGGCAGATTAGTAGTATCAGCTTTGAGATCCATCAAATGGCAGTTTCTCCAATAAGAGTTGTGACACTATTGAACCAGATTACCTTGCAGACGGGTCTCTTTTGTAAGTACCAGAATCTATAGCTGTGTGATATGGATGCTTACTTTTCTCCTCCTGTAGCATGTGCAGTAAATTCCAAGACCTTGAATGCTAGTAGGTGGGTTGAAGCTTGCAGCTGGGCACCAGCATGACTTTGCGTTCTGTAACATAAGTAAGTAGGTTTTTAGCAATAGGGCCTTACCATCAAATTGTAGAAGATAATCAATAGATTTGATAATATACTGTAATGTTTGAGAAGGTCTATTTGACAACTTTAATAAGTCAGGCACTTAACTGTTACAGTTAACTAGTAACACAGTTCATTCTTCTGCTCCAACTGAGCAGACAACATGGAAGCTTAAGCCAGGCCAGGGGTCATTCTCTCTTCCTGCTGTCTGCCAATCCAAATGTAGAACTCTCAGCTACACCTCCAGCACCATGCCTGTGAGCCCCCAAGTTTCCTGCCATGACAATGGACTAAACCTCTGAACAGCTAGCAAAGCCCAATTAAACTATTTCCTTAATAAGAGTTTGTATGGTCATGGTCTTCACAGTAATAAAAACCTTAACAAAGTCACCATCCTTGTGTTTTTTATGAGTTTAGTGATGCTTCTTGATCTCTTTCTGATGGTGTTGGCTATTGGCTTGCTGTAAATTGCATTATGTTGGCATATTTCTCTTGTTTTCCTACTCTCTCTGATATTTGTAACTTGAAGAAATATTTGATTTTCTAAAAGATTTTTCTACAACTACTGAGATAATCATGTGTTTTTTCTCTTTTAGTCTTATTATGTAGAGAATTATGTGGACTACTTAATTTGAATCATCTCTGCATCTCTGGGATGAAGTTGAGTTGATCATCAGGTTGGATAATTGTTTCGATGGGTTCTTGATTTGTAATGGCAAATATTTATTTTTTTACCTTACATATTTTTTCTTCTTCATCATCATATTATTATTATTATTTACAATTTATTTGCTTTATATCCCAGTTGTAGCCCCCTCCCTCATCTCCTCCCTGTCCCACCTTCCCTCCTTTCCCCCCCACTACCCCTTTTCCCTAGTCCACTGATAGGGGAAGTCCTCCTTCCCTACTGTCTGACCCTAACAGATCCCATCAGGATAGCCTGGATCCTCTTCTTTCGTGGGCTGGCTAGGTTGTCCCACCAGGGAGAAGTGATCAAGGAGCACGCAACTGAGTTTATTTCAGAGTCTGTATCTTATCCCTTTACTAGGGGACCCCCATGCAGACTGAGCTGTCTACGAGCTACATCTCAGCAGGGGGACTAAGTTCTCTCTATGCATGGACATTGGTTGATGCATCAGTCTCTGCAGTGCTAGCTGTACTCTGTTGTGAGTCTCTGCATCTGCTTCGATCCCCTGCTGGGTAGAGTCTTTCAGAGGACATCTATGATAGGCTCAGAGAAATGGCTCAGAGGTTAAGAACACTAAATGCTCTTCCAGAAGACCTGGATTCACCTTTCCTAGATGTTTTGTGCCTAGATGTTTTTCGATTTAACATTTGCTGTGACTGAACTATCCATTTCTTTTATCTAGACTTTAAGACCTGAGATTTGTCTTTGCATTTTATTTTTTTGTTGGTGAGGCTTGCCCTTGACGTTTTTGTTTGATTTCCTGAGTTTTGTTTCCAGTTTTATTTCAGTTTTTCTTTTCTTTAGTGATTATATTTCCTTGTTTAATGTTTTATGCTAGATTCTAAGTAAAAGTATACACAACAAAGAACTTATGTGAATATCCCACAGCTAACAACATACTCAATGATGAGAAAACAAAGGTTTCCCTCTAAGGTCTGGAGAATAAAGCAAGTCAACACTGAACTAGATACTCTTATGAGCTTAATTAGGCATAAAAAAAGACACAAATGTGTTGGTTTAGGGTTGGAAGCTGAAAAAATTCACTTCAGAGATTGAAGCTTAAAGTGCAAGCCTTATTTTCTGCACACACAGGGAGGCAGCCAGTTGGGTGTCTGAACTGCACCGCAGAAGGGAGACTGTACATCATTTTTAAACGAATGTTACATGAGCAGGGTGGGCTGTTGTACTGACCAATCATTTGGACACAAGAGCAAGGAAATAAATGTGGGTAACTGGGCATTTCCAGGTCACCTGGTTTCATGACAATTGACTCAGCTTTTTGCAGTCAAGTCCACTATTGGACTTTGGTCTGCAAATCAAAATGACAGAGGAATAAAGAAGTGGGCAAGCTTTAAGTCAAGACAGGTTTCAAGGCCTGGGAATATTAACTCGGTTTTGACCCTGAGAGCAAAATGGCTGGACCTAGAAAGCTGTCTTCTAACAAATGGTGTTCATGTTGGAAAAGAAGCAAAATGATGTTAATAGTCAACATGTTACATAAAATTGAAAAATCTACATTGCCAAAATTTTTGTTAATCAGTAAATTCTTTGAAGTTCTATCACGTAAAATTGATGATCATTGAATTATACAGAGCAGCAACTGAAGGACATAAATGAAATTCAAAAGCTATTTTATTTTTTAAACATGTAACAACAATCAATTATAGTGAGAAATATAATCAAATGTTAGACAAAAATAAGTTTTTCTTTAGTCATAATTTCTAGGATGAAATCAAAGCAATAACATAAATTTAACTTTAAATAAGTACAAAACTTTAAAGATTAATTTAAAGCTATACTGTGCAATATGATCTGTCTAACTGAAATTATGAAGATAAAAGAAAATATTTTATTTCATTTACACAAATTTTGAGGAGACAATGATCAATTAATTTCATTAAGAGAATTATGTTTATATGACCTTCTAACAAAATACACCATCATTATTTATGTTTGCTTATAAATCATTCTCCGAGGAAAAATACAGCAACTCTCAAATATGAGTAACAATATAAGATTATATTGAGTGATGCAAAATTTCTCTGAGAAAGCCCTCAAGATGTCTATCATCATAATTGCAAAATAATTATAACAAAAGTTTGGACATTCAATTGTTGAACACTTATCTTTTTCTTTTATTAAAAATAGATTCTTTTTTCACATAATATATCCTTATTATGGTTTCACCTTCCTATACTTCTTCCATTTCCTCTGTACCTCCCTTCCCCTCCAGATTCGCACCCTTTCTGTCTCATTAGAAGACAAACAGGCTGTTTCCACTGGATTCTGGCTATTACGAATAAAAGTGCTACAAACATGGTTGAACAAATGTCTTTGTTGTGTACTTGAGCAAATTTTGGGTATATACCTAGCAATGGTAGAGCTGGATCTTGAGGAAGCACTATTCCTGATTGTCTGAGAAAGTGCCAGATTGATATCCAAAGTGGTTGTACAAGTTTACATTCCCACCAGCAATAGAGGAGGATTCCCCTTTCTCTGCATTCTCTCCAGCATGTGTTGTCCCTTGAATTTTTGATCTTAGCCATTCTGATGGGCATAAGGTGAAATCTTAGGGTTGTTTTGATTTGCACCTCCCTGATGACTAAGGACACTGAGCATTTGTATAAGTGTTTCTCTGCCATTCGATATTACTATATTGAGAATTCTCTGTTTATGTCTGTACCATATTTTTTAATTGGACTACTTGGTTTGTTGGTGTTTAACTTTTTAAGTTCATTATATATTCTGGATATTAGTCCTCTGTCAGATATAGGGTTGGTGAAGATCCTTTCCCAATCTGTAGGCTGTTGTTTTGTTCTGACGATAGTGTCTTTTGCTTTACAGAAGCTGCCTAGATGTCCCTCAATAGAGGAATAGATACAGAAATTGTGGTACATTTACACAATGGAATACTACTCAGCAACTAAAAATAAGGAAATCATGAAATTTGCAGGCAAATGGTGGGATCTAGAAAAGATCATCCTGAGTGAGGTATCCCAAGAGCAGAAAGACCCACAGGTATATACGCACTCATAAGTGAATAGTAGCCATATAAAATAGGATAAGCATACTAAAATCAATACTCCTCAAGAAGCTAAACAACAAGACTCTAGGGAAGATGCTCAATACTCATTCTGAAGGACAAATGCAATAGACATTGGAAGCAGGAAACAGGGAACAGGACAGGAGCCTACCACAGAGGGCCTCTGATCTAGGTATCTAAGCAGAGGCTGAGACTCATAGCCAAACTTTGGGCAGAGTGCAGGGAACCTTTTTTTTTTTTTTTTTTTTAATATAACCGAGTTTTATTGAACACAGAGTAGGAAAATGGTAAGCATGTGCAGATTTCTTTTTTTTAATTTTTATTTTTTATATTATTACAGTTTATACACTTTGTATCCCAGCTGCAGCTCCCTCCCCCTTTCCCTCCCAATCCCACCCTCTCTCCCTCATCTCCTCCTATGCCCCTTTCCAAATTCACAGATAGGGGAGGTCCTCCTCCCCTTTCATTTGACCCTAGCTTTTCGGTCTCATCCTAACTGGCTACATTGTCCTCCTCTGTGGCCTGGCAAGGTTGCTCTCCCATCCAGGGGAGATAGTCAAAGAGCTAGTCACTGAGTTCATTCCAGAGACAGTCCCTGTTCACCTTACTAGGGTACCCACTTGGATACTGAGTTGCTATGGGCTATATCTGAGCAGGGGTTCTAGGTTATATATCCTTGAATGTACCTTGGTTGGAGTATCAGTCTCATAAAAGACCCTTGTGCCAAGATATTTTGGTTCTGCTGCTGTCCTTGTGGAGCTCCTGTCCTCTCCAGGGCTTACTATTTTCCCCTTTCCTAAGATTCCCCAGAGTGCATGGAATCTTAGTAAGGAAGAGGGAGACTGTTGAGCAAGATATAACAAAGTGAAGGAAAAAGAAAATATCTGAAAAGAAGAATTATAGAGGAACTTATTCACAAATGCAGGAAACCCACAAAAACACTATCCTGAAAGCTGTGATATAAATTTAGAGGACCTGGTAAGGACTTTTGTAAGCTGTGTATATCCTACTCCCATCTCTGTGAGTTCATATGATCTCATTTACAGCTGACTGTTCCAAGGTCTCTCTCTCTCCCTCTCTCTCTCTCTCTCTCTCTCTCTCTCTCTGTGTGTGTGTGTGTGTGTGTGTGTGTTGGTGATATCTGGCTATGGTTCTCCATATTCGTTTTGATCTGCTGCAGGAGGAGGCTTTTCTGATGATGATTGATCAAGGTACTGCTCTAGGAGTAGAAAAGAATTTTATTAGGAATCATTTTATCCCTAAGTTTTTTTATTTGTTTTGTTTTTATTCTAAGACAAATAATATTTGGTTTTACCCTTGGTCTCTGAATTACCTAACATTAGTGTCTTGGTCTCCCAAGCAGAGTCTAATAGCGTGTAAAAGAATAAAATTAGAAATAATGTTGTTGAAAATAAAAGAATTGGAAATTAAAACACACACACACATACCACAATAATATTGAAATAAATCAGAGCCAAAACTCAGAAAATATACTGTCATCCGATGTATTGGAAACTAAAATATGAGTATTATTAGAGTATCCATAATACACAAAATTATATACAGAATATGTAAGAATATAAATAAATACGAAAGAAATAAAGAGAGTTTTGTGCTATATTTCTGTGAAATGTGTGAATATAGTTAAGCTTTCTGACACAGGAGACAGAATGTTAGGTACCAGGGATTAAGGAGAGAGACAAATTTCTTTTTAATGGGTATAGAGAATCAAGTATTGGAAAGTGAACTTCTAGAGATCACCACTAAGTACTGTGGTTAGCCCTATTAGACTGTATAGTTACAAATGGCGAGGATGGAAAATTTCTGCACTGTAAATTTTTTACCATAATTTTCATAAAAGAAAACTAAAAGTAATAATACTCAGTAATTAAAGTTGTACACATTTGGATTTACTGGTGTAAAAAAAAAATGAAGCCAATCTATAGTTTGTGAGCCAGGCAATATAGTTCACTTTTGAATATCTGCCTGGCATGTGTGAGGTTCATGGTCCCTAGCATTGAAACACATTTAAGAGCAGATTATTGCCTCAAAAATTATAAAGTGATGACAGTTTAATTCCTGTATTATGAAATTAAAGAAATGATAGTAGAAAACTATCAAATATGCAATTTAAAGTGAAGGATGGGTAGACCATCCTAGAAAGTCAGATGCCAGAGCCTGCAGTTTATATGGATATATATATATATAATGGTGCATAATTATATAATATGTAATTATATAACTATAACTGTACATGTATTGGAAAGCAAGGGTGAGACTGAAAAAATTTTAAGTTTTAAGAGATCTTTGTATACTATTTTTATTAAACTTGTAAATTAGCCAAGGGACTAGTTGCAATGATATATCAGCTTTTCCATGATGACTTTTGCCTTGTTGGAAACAGATTGGTGACCTAATGAACCTGATCACTGTCTTCTAGTCAGTGTCAGGATACTGACAAGCATCCCATGAGAGTGTCTAAACTATGAATGTGAAAAGTAGCACCCTTCTTACATTGACAGCATTAATGAATTTTAAAAAGATAAAGATTGGTTAAAATTACCTAAAAGTCTAATAATATTCAATTAATGGGCTTTTAATATTCTGTTTAATGAAGGCTAAAAAATATAAGATAAAAAATAAATGGTGAATCTTACCTTTGTATAAAATGTGACATCGTTTTCCTTGTCAATATTCTATTTATCAAGGTTTTTGTTTTTCAGCAACTGGTCTTAGAAATGGCAGGGGAGGAGAACTCCCCCTTTCAGTGGACTAAGGGAAGGGAATAGTGGGGAAGAGGGAGGAAGAGAGAGACTGAGAGGAGTTGAGGGAGGGTGCTTCAATTGGGATATATAATGAACAAATTGTAAAAAAAAATATATATAGTAAGACAAATATCAATTTTTTTACTCTGGAGTAATACAACTGATATTTAAATTTATTTAAAAAATTATTTACTTTATACCCCTATTGTATCCCCCTGTCTCCTCTCATCCCTTCCTTCCTCTTCCCCCTATATCCTCCCCTAGCTCTCTGAATGGTGAAGGTGAAGCCTTCCTCACTTACCAACTGATCCCAGCCTATCAAGTTTCATCGGGACTAGCTGAATCCTGTTCCTCTGTGGTCTGGTACAGCTGCCCCACCAGGGGAAAAATATTAAAGAGCAGGCAACAAAGTTCATGTCAGAGACAGCCCCTGATCCCCTTATTAGGGAACATACCTGGAGACTGAGCTACTTATTGGCTACATTTGAGCAGGGGCCTAGTTCATCTCCATGCATGGTTCTTAGGTGGTGCTTCAGTCTCATCAGGGCCCCTTGGTCCCAGATTTGTTGTCTCTGTTAGTTTCCTTGTGGAGCTCTTCATCCCTCTCAGGCCTTCTATACTCCCTCTATTCTATAAGGCTCCCTGCTCTATAAGTACCACAGTACATTTACACAATGGCATACTACTCAGCAATTGAAAAAATGGAAATCATGAAATTTGCAGGCAAATGGATGGAACTAGAAAAAATCATCCTGAGTGAAGTAACCCAGAAGCAGAAAGACACACGGGGTATATACTCACTTATAAGTGGATATTAGCCATATAATATACTATAAACATACTAAAATCTATAGTCCAGTAGAAACTAAACAACAAGCTAAACAACAACCAAAGAAAGATGCTTAACCCTCAGTCAGAATGCAAACAGGATAGACATAAGAAGTAGGAGAGGACAGGGAACAATACAGGAGCCTTCCACAGAAGGTCTCTGATAGACTCTACCAAGCAGGGTATCAAAGCAGATGCTGAGACACATAGCCAAATTTTGGCTAAAGTGCAGGGAATCTTATGGAAGAAGGAGGAGAAAGAAAGATGTGGAGGAGACAGAAGCAACACAAGAAGACCAACAGAGCCAAAAAAAAAAAAAAAATCTGGGCTCAGGGTATCCTGCAGAGACTGGTTAATCAATCAGGCTATTCGTGATGATGACCTAGAGCCCTTGCTCAGATGTAGCTCATGGGCAAATCAGTCTCCATGTGGGTTCCTTAGTAAGGGGAGCAGGGGCAGTCACTGGCATGAACTTTGTTGCCTCCTCTTTCATCACCTCTCCCTGACAAGGTGGCCTTACTAGGCCACAGAGAAAGAAGATTCAGACAGTCTTGATGAAACCTGAGAGGCTAGGGTCAGATATTAAGGGAGGAGGACCTCCCCTATCAGGGTACTAGGGGAAGAATAAAGAAGGGGAGAGGGAGGTAGGGAGGGTGAAACTAGAAGGATATTAGGGAGGGAGCTACAGACAGGGTATAAAGTAAATAAATTATAATAAATAATAATAATACTAATAAAGAAAAAATATTTTAAAAAAGACTCCCTGCCTTCTGCCCAAAGTTTGTCTGTGAGTCTCACCATCTGCTTAAATCCCCTGCTGGGTGGAGTATTTCAGAGGACATCTATGGTAGACTCCCATCGTGTTGCCTCTTTTCAACTGCTTCTGGTGTCTATTCTATTCGCCCTTCTGAATGAGAATTTAGCATTCTCCATGTTACATAGCTTCTTTTGGTCTGTGAATTGTAATATGGTTATCTTGTATTATATGTCTAATATTGGCTTATAAGTGAGTATATACCATGTGTTTATTTCTGCTTCTGGAATACATCCCTCAGGATGATCTTTTCTAGCTCCATCCATTTGCCTGCAAATTTCATTATTTCCTTGTTTTTAATAGCTGTGTAGTATTCCATTGTGTAAATGTACACAGTTTCTTTATCCATACTTCCATTGAGGGACATCTAGGATGTTTTCAGATTTTGTCTAATATGAATAAAGTTGCTATAAACATGGTTGAGCAAATGTCTTTGTTGTATGGTTGAGCATCTTTTGGGTATATGCCCAGGAGTGGTATAGCTAGGTCTTGATGTATCACTCTTCCCAATTTTTTGAGAAAACTCCAGATTGATTTCCAAAGTGGTTGTACAAGTTTACATTCTCACCAGCGATGGAGGAGGAGTGTTCTGTTTTCTCCACTTCCTGGCCAGTATGTGCTGTCACTTGATTTTTTTTTTTTTGATCTTAACCATTTTGATAGTTTGAAGATGAAATCTCAGAGTGGTTTTGATTTGCATTTCCCTGATGACTAAGGACGTTGAACATGTTTAAGTACTTCTCAGCCATTCGTTATTCTTCTGTTGAGAATTCTCTGTTTAGCTCTGTAACCCATTTCTGATTTGTAATATTTAGTTTGTTGGTGTTACTTTCTTGATATTTTGGATATTAGCCCTCATTCAGATATAGGTTGGTGAAGATCTTTTCCCAGTCTGCAGGCTGTTGTTTTGTTCTACTGAAGTAATTTTTTGCTTTACAGAAGATTTTGAGTTTCATGAGGTCCATCAACATATTTTTGGAATACGCTTATTTAAAATGATTAATCAGTATGTCTAATTTCTTTGTTTTTAGATTTTCTTGTGTATGTGTCTGTGCAATATTCGTGTTTTTTATGCCTGTTTATGTGTATGGATGGATTAGTTTGTGAATGTGTATGTAAGTGTGTGTGTGTGTGTGTGTGTGTGTGTGTGTGTGTGTGTGTGTAGGCCAGACACTGATGTCATGTACCTTCTTTTATCACTCTCCATGTTATACAAAGAGGAGGAGTTTCTCCCTCTACCCAAACTATTCCAATTCTGTCAGTCTAGCTACCCAGTTTGCACTAATGGTTTCAAGTCTCTGTTTCTTTAGTGCTGGGATTACAAATTAGGGACTTGGGTGTCAGGGATTGGAATTCTGGCCTTCAAGCTTACAGGAAAACTTTACACACAGACCCACTTTTGCAGCCACTATTTTTTTTTTGTGCTATCATAAAATGGTGTGATCTAGTAATAATATGTTTTATTGGGACCAAGTATGCAGGAAGTCTAGAAGGACCTATCTATTTAGATTCTTTTTCATGTATCTGTGTAACATTCCTTCCCCTGGCAAGATTTCTCTGGATAAACAGTCCTTGAAAAGAGAAATAAGAAGGAATAAAATGTCTTCCTTGGTTCTAAACCTTTCCTTTTTTATAATTTAACTTTTATTAATTACACTTTATTCACTTTGTATCCCCCCATAAACCCCTCTCTCCTACCCTTCTAATCCCACCCTCCCTCCCCCTTCTTCACATATGCCCCTTCCCAAGTCCACTGATGGGGGAGGTCTTCCTCTCCTTCCTACCAATTGTAGTCTATCAGATCTCATCACGAGTGGCTAGTAGCCACTATTTTATCAAGTTTTTATGCACTCTTTAATTAAATATAGCTGGAAATGTATCCTATTTTGTTGAAATGCTTGCTAAGCAAGCACTGAGTCCTGGATTAGAATCCCAAAAACCATATAAACTTGGCATGCTGTACAGTAGGAGGTTAAGAAGTAAATATAACAACAATAATAATAACAATAAAGAAAAGAAAATAAGGAAGTTCAAGGTCATTGTTAATCCACAGCAAGTTCAAGATCAGCCTGGGATGCATGTGTCATAGCCTCAAAAGCAAAAACAAAAATCTTACAATATTAAATTGAATACAATATACAATAATGGTGCAAGATATATGCTTTCCACACTCCAAGCAATAATTATAAAAGAAGAAGTTGTGAATTTTAGGAAGAGTATGGGAAAATATGGGGGTGGGAATTTGGAGGGCAGAAAGGAGAGGCTATAAATAATGTAATACAGTATTTACACACAAAAATCTCAAACAAGTTAAATTAAAAAAGTAATTATTAAGAAATCTTAATTTATGACACTCAGTATGTTGAGGCATATATCCTTTATAGGTTTCTGTATCCCATGACAGAACCTGTGTTTTTTGTTGCTGTATTTGCAAAAGCAAGTCACCATATTCTTCAACACATGGCCATTCACCAAATCTAGTACTCACCATTTCTTCTAAATGGCTGGCTAGTGATCTACCTGCCTCCACCCAAACACCTGTCCTAGAGTCAAACGCAAACCCTGACATACCTGGCTCTGCACACAGATGCTGTGGATGAAACTCAGGTTCTCATCCTTACATTGTGAGCACTCTACCGGCTGCCCAATGAATCTAGTCCTGTTTTGCAGTTTATAGAATGGACCAATGGCTTTCAAAGCCACTGTTTTGAAGTTATAAAATACCTGTCTGATGGTTTTGACACTTGTGTGATACCGGATTTTGCATGTACTCATTTTCTTTCCACTTATTTTTGGTAACAATTTATACTTATTTTTACACTTTTATCATTATGTTATGAAATATGAATTCTATAATATTGTTCCAACGTGCATTGATGTTTTTGATTAGTATATAATTCAATGTACTGGGCACAAATGGAGATTTCCAACCTGGTTTAGGAGTCAGTTCAGTTCTATAATGCTTAACTACAAGTTGTTTCATTTTTCATTTTTATTTACAATCTGAAGAAACGCGTAAGATTGTTCAATACTGTAAGAGAATATTTTCAAGGCTATGTAGACAGCTGAGTGGCAATAGTATTTTAGTAAAAGGTAAAGTTGTAAGAGATGTTTATTCTTATTGATAAAATTAAATGTTTTCTGATATTTTCTACTACAGGTAAATAAATCTTGAGTAACTAGAAAGGTATTTTATTTGAAAATAGTTTTATTATATTTAAATCTTTTTGTGTGTTCACATATGAATAATACATAGAACATTTGTGGAGGTGAGAGGATGACTTATGGGAGCCAGTTCCTCCTTCCGCTACATGGTTATGGGAATCAAACTCTGGCATCATGCTTGGGGCAAGCACTCTTACCAGCTGAGCCATTGTGTTCTATTCGCTGTAAGTCAGAGCTGCCTCTGTTGCTGTTTACCTTTTCCTGTTGGATTGCAGTGCTGTCTTTACACCCTTTCATTCTGCTGCAATTTCTCTCATAGGAAAAAGTTAGAGCTCACACCTCAGACTTGAAAAAAATCCCCAATTTTAATCTTATTAATATTAAGCATAAGATTATTTTTGATACAGCAATAAGAAATATCATCAGTTTAATTACATTAATAAACACGAAACATTTTATTTTGTATCAGGTACAGTTAAACTTATGCATGCAACTAAATGCATCAGGTAATTTTACATTTAAAATTGAAAACTTTTTAGCCATGTAAACTTTAATATTTTTAATATTTAATATTCTTATTGCTGTTGTTATCATTACGCAGTCTTAGTATTATTGTTTTTATTCTCAATCATTATCAATAATTCCCAAGTCTACAAAGAACCAGATTTCATTGTGAACAATGACAGAGGGTGCATATAAGCATAGAACGCTTTGGAGACCATTTATAGGCTTCTTTAGATATAGCATGACACATAGCTTTGTCTTCTGTTTTTGTTTTTGTTCGTTTTTTTCAACTGCTCTTGATGCCAATTGCCTGCAGGTGAGACTAGATTCTTCAGCTATTATGTTTTACTTCTGGGTTTACAGCTTTCTGTTTCTGTTTGTCTAAGATACATTTTGATATTTGACTTAAAATAAAATTGCCAGAATTCTTGCTTCCTTCTTTGCTTCTGATTTAAAGCATTCTGTTTTTAGAAGTTAAATACTTCCTAATTCAAGCATAGTTTCATTGTTTCCAAAGAAACCAGGTGTAAAGTCAAGGCTGATAAAATATAGAAAGGACCCACTATGTGACCAGCAATGATATAAATGGTAAACACAGGGAAAGTATTCAGCTTTTGCTGCCAGCTTCAAGTAACAGATCCCTGCTTCCCACAAGTTGTGTCTGGAAATAGGTCTCATTTTATCAGTTGCCAAGTATTGAAGAATCTGTCTACTAACAAACCAGTTTTTCTTTACTATATCTTAGAAGTGATTGTCTTCAGCGTCAATCACTCCATCCCGAATCACTAAATACAAGGTATTGTTATTACTATAATTATTGCTATTGCATGTCATTTCTGAATGCAGAGGGGAATTCTGAAGAAGGAATATTTTGAAAAGAACAGTACTGACACTTTCACTAAAAGGAAATGAATTATGCTAAATCTGAGTCAGAAATTTGAGTCACACAAAAAGGAACAAATGTGTGTACCTTATTAGAATTTTTCTGGCTGGTAATTATAGTATCATTCCCTTTTCCTAGATGTTTCAGAATCAAGAGGCTTATGAGATGAGCTCACACTTTTAGCTACATTGTCCTTTCATTGTTGGTAGACTTACCCTTTCTGAAAGTAGGCAAATAGAAGAGATTGGAGTAAATGACATGTACAAACCTGACTGCAGAACTTTCACTGCCCAGTAACTGAAGGGAAAGTCTTCTGAGGTTCGAATGTTTTGTTATTTAACTAGTCACACTCTCTCCAAGAATGCCATTTTCAATTACAACCTCATCCCAATGCTGAGAGCATGCACGAGCACTGGAGTGAGGAAGTACGTGAGTAAAAATGACATAAAATTCTAGGTGATCTTAGGAAAATCTTGTGGTTCACGCAATACAATTATAATAAGATTTCAAATGTGTTAGTTAACATTTCATGAAGTCCTTTTCATATGCCAGCCTCACCAGATCTTATTTTTGCTTCCTGCACATTTTCAAGCACTGAGATAAGTAGTTCATATTGCTTCTTTTCCTTTTATAACTTTTAAAATATGTGTGCACTCAACATCATTTCTTAACTGGATCTGAATCTCTTCCCCTCACTAAGATATTTTAATTGTAGCCTTTCCAATATATTTAAAATACAAATAACATATGAAATGTGTCAGTCTTCACATTGAATTTATAAATAAGTCTGGTCACAGTCAAATAATTTCACACATTGCCCAGCATGAGCATCAATTTAAAATATGAGGCTCATAAATAAAATGAAAACTGTTACCCAGCAGATCTGAAAACAGTTATTATGATGGAGTTAATCTTTGTACCAGCTCATGGTCTTTCTGTGCAGTGCTTTGACTGGGAACCCCTAAATACCACAGGTCCTGCATAATAAATCTTACTATTCTACCTCATTTGAAAATTTAAATCAGGAAAGCATCATCATCTATTTGAATTAAATTTAATCTTGTGGAAAAGAAGATAATTGTGTATTTACAAAGGATGTCAAAATAGCACGAGATGGTGTGTTTTCATTGAAAAATAATCAAAGCTGTTCCAGAGTCTCCTGAATACCAAACATATCACAAACAAATAATCACAGTGTACTCAGAGGTCAAGAAGCAGTTCTGGCAGGTTACCAGTGTTGAACTAGACTACTGACACTTGGTCATTCACTTCACAGAGTCTATGAAACATGAGTAGAAAGAGGATGTCCCGACAGATGTTTAGGTTATAATGAGGTCTGCAGGTTACATACAAAATTTTTTCAAGAGTAAAACATTTCTAGATCCTATTAAGGAAATGTGGAAAGTAGGTTTAAATATCATAATGAGTTTTGAATGGCTTGTTGGAGAATGTGTGACTGTATTTTATATGCTGGGAGGAGTGGTTTACAGGTCAACCATCAGTTACATAAGCACAGTTATTTTATGCATTACTATTTATCAAATCTTATATTTTTGTAAGTATGTTTATTTGTCTAGTAAAGTTGGATTTTTATAAAGTATGGCAGTAATTAATTTCCCAATTTTGTTTTCATCAATGACCTCTTCAGAACTCATATCTTCTTTGAGCACGTATATGTATGTATGTGTATTTATACATATATTTGTGTATGTATGTATGTACTGGTTTTTAATTTAGCACACAAAATGATAGCATTACTTTTTGGCATCATCAAATATCTATTTAACCCTTATTCATTATTTGTAGCCATTACTCCCTCTCCCTTGACTCTTGCAGGTCTTCTTCCTTCTCCCACTCCTTTCTCTACTGTTTCATTTCACTTACATCACCCCCTTTTTCCCTCCATCACTCTCTCTCCCTTAAGAGTCTTCTTTTCTCTCATGCTCCGTTTCTACTTTCATCACACACACACACACACACACACACACACACACACACACACACCACATTTTTGTTGTTGTCATTTGGTAATATATGACTGTTTCTCTTTCAGCTTTACAACCAAATTATAGTTTCATTCATAGCAATGAAAGTTTCTCTGATGTTGACAACAATGTCAATGTTTGGCATTGGTATTTTTCTTGTTTTAGGTGATGGCTGCATTTTTATCTCTTATTTAGATTTTAGATATGTATATTCACTATTTTCTTAAATTACTGAATTTTATCAGATTTATTTCTTAAAAGTCATAAATTGTTAATGTTGCCTAAAGGCTCTAATAGCTTTCCAGTATATCCGATTTGTATCTTTTTCTGAATGCTTCCATGATTCACTTACTTCTTCGGCTTGTTATAACAATTAAAGAACTTAACACACATGACACATTTAGCATTGCAATTAAATGTTACTTTTGATTATATTTTCCTGTTTCTTTGACTTTTCTTTTAGGCATTTGTTCTAAGTATGCAGTGAATTCAACATCGCTACCCTGTGTTTATCACCATCTGTCACACACTGAAATTTCCATGTGCCACATATGAGGCATCTGCACAAGTTTTGTCAATTTCTCTCAATGTTGATATCAAACATCTTGAACGTTGTCAGTTTTGAACCATGGGAATATTTAATAGTTTGCCTGAGGTTGTGTGATTTGGAAGTAACACAGTTACAATTCTGATCAAGGTCTGTTGTCCTCCTAAGTTCTGATCTTGACTCTAAACTTATACCTCAGATTTGTCTCACCTTTTCTCTGCCAGTGTGTGTGTGCATGTGAATGGACAGCTTGAATTTGTTTTATGCTTTACTGACCTAAGTTTCTTCAGGAATTCCTGGCTTCAAAATCACACACACAATTCAATGACTGTGCAAACAAGACCTGCATAATAAGCATAATGATGGACATGCAAACATGGATAGGGAAATTCCACAAGGTCCCTCACCTATATGAAGAGTTGTAGATAATCAATGGCTGCTTTGAGAGGGGGAAATATTTTTCCCCAGAAATGAGCCTAAAGTGGTTTGCTCCAAACATATGTACATATGAGAATACTAAATAGATTCTGTAGGATGTGTATATTATGTAGTAATAATTAAAGAAGAGTAGGTTATGAATTTGAAAGGGAGTCAGAGAGGATATGGTAGGAGAAGGAGCTGGGAGGAGGAGAAATGAAAATAATGCACATAGTATTCATGGATGAAATTCTCAAAAACTGTATTTAAGAAATAATCATGAGGTTAAATAATTTAAATGAAAAAACAAACAAAAAACACTTGACAAATCAAAGCTTTTTAGACAGGGTTTCACTATGTAACCTTAGCAAGCCTAAAACTTGTTATGAGGAAGAGGCTGGTCTTCAACTCAGGGACCTACTTTCCTCTGCCACCAAAGTGCTAGGATTAAAGGCATGCACCACAACATAAAGCATAAGTTTTGGAACTTAACTCCAAGTAAGTCTCCTTCCTACACACTGAATAAGAAATACTGTAATGAATACTATGTACCCAATTATTTTATTTCTAGTGATATTTTTAAAAGTTTATGAAGTTAGTGACAATTACATATTTCTTTTTAATATTTTAGTTTATAGTAAGTCTTAAATTTATTTATAATCAAACATTGAAGAATTTGAGAACACAGTGTTCCATATCTAAAGAGAGACCTTCCCACCTGCTAATAGCAATCACTTAGAGACCCTGGGTGACTTAATGAAGAGCAATTCCCTTATTTTACTGTTATTTTTCAATGACCCAGAGGAGAGAAAACAGAAAGAGTTGAAGGAGTTGTTAACCTTTGTGTCACATTCATTTATCACCTACACAATGGAAAGTAATTAAGACCTGCAGTCTAAAAGCAGGTGACCTATCAGATTATTAACAGTGTCTTCAAGTAGGTTCTTCGTTATGTGAACATGTAATTATCTGGTGTCTTAAGACATTGTCTGAGTATCTTGCTTGATAAGTTGTGGAAATATATAATTCTATCTTAGTGTGGCTTCAATGTTTTGAAACGTTAAGTATGCATTTCTGTTTGTGTTCATTAATATTGTCACTATGAACCAAGCGATCTCTTTAAGTCCTCCTAATTACAGAAAATATACCTGTAATATGTGTGTATATACTATTAATATATAAAAATGATATTATTCAGATAATAATTTAGTGACCCAATATGAAAGAATGGAAGTGAATTCAATTTATATTTTAAAATTTGTATTTTATTTATTTTTAATTTTTTATTTAACTTTTATTAATTACACTTTATTCATTTTGTATCCCCCATAAGCTCCTCCCTCCTCCCCTCCTGATCCCACCCTCTCTCCCCCGTCTTCATGCATGCCCTTCCCCAAGTCCACTGATAGGGGAGGTCCTCCTCTCCTTCTTTCTGATCTTAGTCTATCAGTTCTCAATGCAGAAGTGGCTGCATTGTCATCTTCTGTGGCCTGGTTAGGCTTCTCCCCCTTCAGGGGGAGGTGACCAAAGAGCAGGCCAATCAGATTATGTCAGAGGCAGTCCCTCTTCCCATTACTATGTAACCTACTTGGACACTGAACTGCCATGGGCTACATCTGTGCAGGAGTTCGAGGTTATCTCCGTGAATAGTCCTTGGTTGGAGTATGAGTCTCTGGGAAGTTCCCTGTGTTCAAATTATCTGGTTCTGTTGCTCTCCTTGTGGAGCTCCTATCCTCTCCAGCTCTTACTATTTCCCACTTCTTACATAAAATTCCATTCACTCTGCCCGACAGTTGGCCATCAGGCTCAGCATCTGCTTTGATAGTCTGCAGGGCAGAGGCTTTCAGAGGCCCTCTGTGGCAGGTTTCAAGGTTGTTTCCTGTTTTCTTCTGCTGGCTTTCAGAGGCCCTCTGTAGCAGGTTCCTAGATTGTTTCCTGTTTTCTTCTTCTTCTGATATCCATCCTCTTTGCCTTTCAGGATGGGGATTGAGCGTTTTAGTTAGGGTCCTCTCTCTTGCTTAGTTTCTTTAGATGTACAGATTTTAGTGGGTTTATCCTATGTTGTATGTCTATATGAGTGAGTATATACCATGTGTGTCTTTTTGCTTCTTGAACAACTCACTCAGGATGATCCTTTCCAGGTCCCACCATTTACCTGCAAATTTCATGATTTCCTTATTTTTCATTGCTAAGTAATACTCCATTGTATAGATGTACCACAATTTCTGCATCCATTCTTCAGTTCAGGGGCATCTGGGCTGTTTCCAGCTTCTGGTTATTACAAATAATGCTGCTACAAACATGGTTGAGCAAATGTCCTTATTGTGTACTTGAGCCTCTTTTGGATATATGTCTAGGAGTGGTATGACTGGATCTTGAGGAAGCGCTATTCCTAGTTGTCTGAGAAAGCGCCAGATTGATTTCCAGAGTGGTTGTACAAGTTTACATTCCCACCAGCAGTGGAGAAGGGTTACCCTTTCTCCACAACCTCTACATCATGTGTTGTCACTTGAGTTTTTGATCTTGGCCATTTTGATGGGTGCCAGGTGAAATCTCAGGTTTGTTTTGATTTGCATTTCTCTAATGGCTAATGAGGTTGAGCATTTCTTTAAGTGCTTTTCTGCTATTCGTTATTCCTCTACAGAGAGTTCTCTGTTTAGTTCTGTTCCCCATTTTTCAAGTGGATTACTTTGTTTGCTGCTTTTCAGCTTCTTTAGTTCTTTATATATACTGGATATGAGTCCTCTGTCAGATAAAGGGTTGGTGAAGATTCTTTCCCAATCTGTAGGCAGTCGCCATGAAGAAGATAACAGAGGAAACAAATAAAATACGAAAAGAAATAAAATTTATATTTTAATTAAAAGACAAAACAGTTACCTACTCATTAAGTATTGAGGGGAAATATATAAAGAGTTGTGTATGACTATTAGCACTTCAATATTTTCTCCATCTATGTTGATTGAAAGCTTTGCTGGATATAGTAGTCTGGATTGGCCTCTGTGGTCTCTTAGAGTCCTCATGACATCTGCCTAGGGCTTTCTGGCTTTTATAGTTTCTATTGAAAATTTTGGTGTGATTCTGCTATGTCTACCTTTATATGTTACTTGGCCTTTTTCCCATGCTGATATATATATATGTTCTGTAGCTTTAGTGTTTTTGACTATAATGTGACAGGAGTTTCTTTTCTGGTCTAGTTTATTTGGTGTTCTATAGGCCTCTTGTATGTTTATGGATATCTCTTTCTTTAAGTTGGGGAAATTTTCTTCTATTATTTTCTTGAAGATATTTTCTGGACCTTGGAGCCTGGAGTCTTCTTTTTCTCTATTCCTATTATTCTTAGATTTTGTCTTTTCATGGTGTCCTTGATTTCTTGGATGTTTTGTGTCAGTACCTTTTCTGATTTTATGTCTTTTTTGAGAGCTGTATTGATTTCTTCAATTGTGTCTTCAATGCCTGAGATTCTCTCCTCCATATCTTGAATTCTCCTCTATATCTTGAATTGATGCTTACCTCCGTGGTTTCTGATCTCTTTGCTAGGTTTTCTGTCTCCAGGAGTTTCTCTGTTTGTGCTTTCTTTATTGATTGTAATTCCATTTTTATGTCTTGCACCCCTTCCTTCATCTGCTTGTATTTGGATTCCTGTTTGTTCATGATGGCTTCTATTCTTTTGTTCATTTCCTCTCTATATGACTGTATATGTGCCTCTGTTTGTTTGGCTCTATTTGCCTGCATTTCTATGAAAGCTTGGTTAATTTTCTCCTTATGTTTCTCTAATAGTTGGATAAGTATAGATTTGTGATTATTTTCCTGTTTTCAATGAATTAAAAAATTCATTGATTTTTTTGGGGGGTTGCTGGTGAAGCCATGATGTCCTGATTTTTGTTGGATGTGTTCTTACACCAGTGCTAGCCATCTGCTTATCAGTAACTTTCGCTGCTTGTTCCTGGAGCCTGTACTGCAGACTGGATCTGTATGTCTCTGGAGTGTGGAGTATTCAGGAAGATGAAAGAGGTCCACCAGTTTGACAGTGGATGTTGGTGTTTTAGCTATAGCTAAGGGAGGAAGGTACCAGGTGCATGTGCGCAACTGTGAGATTGTGTGTGGAAGTGTGTCTTGAAGGACCTGGTGCTAGAGCTTGTAGATACTCGGGAAGCTTCAATACCGATGTTTTGGCTTCAGCTACCCCTACACTCACCAGTTTCACTGTTTTGGATCTTCTGCCCCTCAGACACAGTGCATGCTGGTCGCTGCCATCTTAGAGTCCACACTTAAAAATTTTAGAGTTGGCTTCTAAACAAAAGGTAGTTTACTGAATAAGAAGAGACCCATCACAAACATGAGACTTCATTCTATCTTTAAAGCTAATGACTTCTGACAGAACAAAAATAACAAATTGTACTTAATAAAATTTAAGGCTAAAAAGAGATGACATTGAGGCTTTGCTCTAATGCTCACTTCCCATTGTGAGAGATCAGGTGACTCATCCACCATCCTAAGAAAGACCTCATTCTTTAACTACAAAAGCATGCACTAGGTATGTTCAAGGAAAGCAAACCATTCTACACAGTACCCCATTAAGATCAGTCAATTAAAACTACTGATGCATTTTTGATGGCCCTTATTACTACAATATGGTTACAAATGTATCTAATAACAAGCTGAAAAACAAAATAAAATCATTAAGGTATTGTGCATTTAATATTGTATAATATTGGGATGACTTCATTTGTATTTGTAGTATCTTCACCAAGAATGTATAATTAGAAATTTCAAGCATTCAAGTAAGAGAACTCTATAATAAATATCCAAACGCTACTTCTATGCTACAAATAACCTTAACTCTGTTTACTGTATTATGTGGTTATCCACTTATTCATCTCTTAATAGTCTCTGTCACTAAGCCAAAGTAAGATACAGACATCAAAGTGTGCTGGCCCTAAGCGTTCATGATATTAACCACATTTTACATTTGTTTAAGGTTACTTGAACTTTTTCTTTCAGATTAAAATTCTTAAGAAAAGAATAAATAATTTTAGCATATAGCATTTGATAACGTGCATTGACAAATGTGTATACACCCTCACCCAGGGATGGAATATTATGCTGAGATTGGTCCAGTAACATCCTTCTCAGACTTTCCCAGTCAATTCCTGTTTCTACTCTAAATGCAAAGGCACGTATTGCTTCACATGAACTAACTTTAGACTTTTTATTCTGTTCTAGAATATTATGCAAGTGAAGTTGCATGGCATATGCTTTTGTATAAGAAATCATTCACTAAACATGTGTTTTCAATTTTTCTTATTTGCTGTGTGCACCAACATCTTATCTTCTTTTCTTATTGGATTATATCACATATAAATGAACTCAATGTATTTATTTGTCTATTCTTTTTTTTCAGGGACACATGGACATTTCACATGTAAAACTATTATGAATAAGGATGGTATGGCAATTTTTACAAATCTTTCTTTGGACATATGCTTTCATTATTCTAATCTAAATCTTAGAAAAAATTTCTGGGTCATGCAATAATTTGCATGTTTCAATTTAAAATAAATTTGCAGACATTTCCCCCAAATAAATTGCTTAATTTTATACTTACAGTGACGATATATAAAAATATAGTTAACCAAAGTCCTCTCCTATATTTATTCTTGTCAGGCTATAATTTTTGCCTTTCTATGTAACATGTTTGTTGTTGTAATAAGTTTTTATGCTTTCTTCACAAACAATGCATTTGGCTGTATTTGTTGTTTTCCCAATCTTTGGGAAATGCCTTCTATTTTTGTCCTTATTTATTGCTTCATCTCTATTTTACTTTACTATTTTATTTTTCAAGATTACGGCATAATTACAATATTTTCCCTTACTCTTATTTTCCTGAGTCCTTCCACATGTCCTTTCTTGTTCTCCTTCTAATTCACTGCCTCTTTTTGATTGTTATTCATTCATAAATGTGTATGTATATATACATATATATTCTTAATTAAGATCTGTTCAACCTGTAAAAAGTTACTTGTATGTAATATTTCAGGAGTGACTATTCTGTACGGGATAACTACCTAGCGTGCTATTCCCTAGAGAAGATGATTTCTCCCATTCTTGGCATTTATTTGCCTGTAGCTCACTGTGTATGGTTGAGCCTTGCGGGCTTCTTTATGTCCTCTTTGGCATGTCTATTGGTGTTATCTTTGTTCATCTCACTCTTAGGCAGTCATGTTGGTGAGAATTATGGGTATATCTCCCGACATTCCTGGAAGAACAATCTGATAGAAAAATCTCTGAAATTCTCTCTCTTACAATCTTTCTACTCCTTATTATGCAATGACTCCTGAGCCTTAGGTGTCAAAAACACTTAGGAGTGTTTTTTAGATATATCCATTGAGACTCAGCTTCATTCTAAAAACGAACAAACAAACAAACAAAAGAAAAGCTAAGCTCTTGTCTTTAAAAAATCAAAAGAGACATTGGCTTGGGTGTTTGGCTCTGAATTTTGATTGGTTCTAGTTCTTTACAATGCTCTCTTCCTGATGCATAGAGAAGTTTCCTTAACAAAAAGGTGAAAACTCTACTTATCTGTAAGTAAAAGGACATCTTTGTAGACTGTTGTTATGGAATATGCTGGCTTACTAAAATAGTGGCTGTAGATTCTCCTCCAATAATCATGTTTTTACTAGCACTGAACAGTTAACTAATTTCCTTGTACCAGGCATGGTTTTGCTCTTGTTGGGCAGATGCTATGTCCAATTAGAGAGTTATTGGCTACCACCGTGGTATGCATGCCACTACTGCACCCTTCTGGTTATTCTGCGATGCTGTTCATTGACATGGTTCATAGATATCATTGCTAAGAAGGACTGTTGGTTGACCCTCTCCTTTGGAAGATTACATATAGCCCTTTGTCACCATAAAAGCTAACCCTCATGAAAGAAGCATTATGAAGCATTAATGTCAGTCCCACCTCACGGATCTCTGGTCCTTATGTATGAATTGTATATTGTCTTCAGCTATATGAATTTATTTACACCTTTACAGGCAACCAGCAGCAATGTAGGCTGTATGTTTTCGCAGTCTCTCAGACAGACCTGGCCAACTAAAAAGATAAGCTTTCCATGTATAGTATTGATGTATTTGTTAGGTGGTGGCTCTGGGAGGGAACATTGTTATTCCAAATAAGAAAAGTTTATTAAAACTGTATCCATATATTTATATTCAGAATTACATGGTTTACAGGTTTCCTTTGTAAATAGTTAACAGTATGATGCTTAATGGCTTTTAAAGACATCTTATTGTTATTTTATGCTTCTCTCTATTTCTTCTGTATTTACCTCCCTCTCCCTTTCTAAAATGATCTCCTTTTTTTTTTATCCTCTGGTTACTTGAAACCAGCTATTTCCCTTTATCCTCTCCTCCCACATTATCCTGAATTTAACTCAATCCCTGTTAAGGACCCCCCCCCCCATGTACCCTACTGTATCCTTTACCCTCCTCTTGCATTCATCTGTACCTCCCATCCAGTTTCTAAAGAGCCTCTTTATTTTACTGATCAGATGACTTTTATCCAGCTCTACTACTCTCTTTTTCTCCCTACCACTCCTATCCTGGCAAGGGTTTGCAATCACTTTCCTGGTTTCTGCATTTACTCCTCATCTGAAGAATTGGAACTAGGGGCCTCCATGAGCGAGAAAATGTGATGTCATCTTTCCAGGTCTGACTTATCTTACTCAACGTGATGTTCTCTAGTTTCACCTATTTTCCTGAAAAGTTTTGATTTCCCTTTTCTTTTACAGCTGAATAATGTTCCATAATGTTTATGTACTGCATTTTAATTATCCATTTGTTGGTCATATTATATTTAGGTTGTTTTCATTTCCTACCTATTCCTTATAAAGCAGTCATAAACATGGCTGAGCAAGTATTTGTGGAGTAGATGTCAAGTCCTTTGGGCATATGTCAATGAGAAGTCTAGTTGGGTCACCTTGTAGATGGATTTTTAGATGTTTGAGAATTTTCCACACTGATTTGTGTACTGTTACTTCACTTTGCAACCTCACCAACAGTGTACAAGGACTGCATTTACCTCACACCATTTCAAGCATTTGTTGTTGCTTGTTTTGTTAATCTTTGTCATCTAACTAGAGCAAGATGAACTTTCAAAATTGTTTCAGTTTGCACTTTCCTTATTGTTAAGAATGATGAACATTTTTTTTTTTCAGGGTAAGGGTATATTTCTTAGTAAATATTTTTCTTCTTTTGAGAACTCTCTGTCGAGGTACATAGCTTATTTTTTTCAATGGGTCATTTGGTTTCTTGCTTCCCTGTTTGTTTGTTTGCTTTTTTGATTATTTTTATATTGGGAATATTATTCCTCTTTCATATATATAACTTAAAAGCATTCTTCCCATTATGTGGGCATCCTTTTCACTTTTTTTTTTAAATGTTTGGAAGCCTATGAAATACCACTTGCCTATTGTTGGCCTTAATTCTTGGGACAATGGAGTCCTATTCAGGAAGTCTTTTCCTACAGCTATATCATATAGGGTGCTGTTATATATTCTACCAGCAGTTTTCATGTTTCAAGATGCATCTTTTAAGTCAGTTTTTGTGAGTTGATAGATATGTATCTAATTTCATTTTTCTATAGGTAAAAGTTCAGTTTTCCAAGCACTGTTTGCTAAAGATGTTTTTTCCCCCTCCAGCTTCTATTTTTAGATGTTCCCAAGAGCCACGTTTCATCCTTCATCATTAAATAATAGTCAGTTACATAGATATGTCACAATTGTCTGCTGTCAGGTACTTAGGTTGTTTCTAAATCTTAGCTATTTTGAATATTGCTACAACTAACGCAATAGCATGAATATTTCTTTGAGATTTTTATTTCACTTCTATTGGATGTACCCAAAAGTGGGACTGCTAGCTCACACAGAAGCTCCTCATGTATGAATTTGAGGGTCCATATTATTTTCTACAACAGTTATATATTTTACACCTTACCAACAGCATATGGACTTCCTTTACTATGTAACCTTGCCGTCACATATCTGTTTCTATTACAGTTAGCTAATCAGTGTAGACAGTATGGCACTGTGATTTTTATTTGCATTTCTTTAAGGATACGCACAAATACAAACACGGGCACACATAAAATATATAAGTCTTCTATACAGGTTTATCCAGACCATTTACTCATTTACTCTGTTTTAATTAGTTTTGGCTATCAAGATCTTTGGGTTCCTTTTAGATTTTGGATATTAAGTTTATAGATGTGAAATTTAAAAGTATTTTCTTTCATATTTTTGGTTGCCATTTAAAATTATTTTCCCATTGTGCAAAAGCATTTTTATTTGATACTGCCTCACTTGTTTATTTTTCAATTTTTGCTTGTTTCCAAAGTAATATGTAAATCATTGTCAAAAACAATGTCAAGAAAGTATTTTCCCTGTGCTTTATTTTAGAAAACTGTCAACCAAAATTTATGCCTGAAAATCTGTCCTTTAACTATGAGAAGGATCTAAAGACACCCTCAAATAAATAATAGTAGGGAGAGCTCATTATCACTATACCTATCATGAAAGAAGTGCAAAAAGAGGTGTTTAAGTTGTAATGAAAGGGTACTAAATAATAACCTGAAAATGTCAAAGTTTAAAACTTTCTGAGGAAGACAGAGTGAAAAGCAAAATGTTTTCTTTTTAAGCATAAAAACAGTATTAGGGCAGACTATATATTGGATCCCCAAACTGGTCTTAATGTTTAAAAAATTGATATATTTCAAATATATATGATACCATGAATCAGTAATATGAAGAATGCTTTTTAATACCCTAAATTGTGAAAATTAAATAATGTGCTTCAGAGGAAAAAGTGGGTCAAACACAAATTCAAAATGATGCTTGGGTGAGGATTACTTGGTTAGTAGGATTTGCTGCTATTGAAAATTATTTTAATGTGAAGAAAAATTGAACACAGTGTAGAACACATTAAGAAGTTCAAAGTGGAAAAAGCCCTTAGACATAAATACTTACATTATATTTATTTTTCATATTTTTACTAGTAATTCCTGGATAAAATGAACAGCAGTGATGAGAAAAATATGTTTTTCTTGTACATGTTCTTAGAGGAAAATATTTAGTATTTAATTATTAAACATGGTGCTAGCTTTCAGTCACTGAAAATTCTTGTCCATTTTGGATGATTAGACTTTTTATATTATGAATGGACAAGATATATTTTACACACAAAACATTTTGAAATATGGACCTTATTGAATTGGCCTATAAATTGTGAGAATAATTTTTTAAACTTTTTTTTGAATTTTATTTTTTTCTTATCAGTTACATTTTGTTAACTCTGTATCCCAGCCATGTCCCGATCCCTCATTCCCTCCCAGTCCCTCCCTCCCTCCCTCCCTCATCTCCACCATGCTCCTTGCCAAGTCCACTGATGGGGGGGACCTCCTCCCCATTCATCTGATCCTGTTTTATCAGGTGTCTTCAGGACTGGCTGCAAAGCTCTCCTCTGTGGCCTAACAGGACTGCTCCTCCCTTGGGGGGTGGGGAGGCCAAAGAGCCAGTCATTGAGTTCCTGTTAGAAATAGTCCTTGTTCCCCTCCCTATGGGAAACCAATTGGTTACTGAGCTACCACAGGCTACATCTGAGCAGAGGTTCTAGGTTATATCCATACATGGTCCTTGGTTGAATGTCGGTCTCAGAAAAGACCCTGTGCCCAGATATATTTGGTCCTTGTGGAGCTCTGGGAAAGATCTTTACAAACCCTGTATCTCACAGAGGGCTAATATCCAGAATGTATAAAGAACTCAAGAAGTTAAATACCAACAAACCAAGTAATCCAGTTAAAAATGGGGTACAGAACTAAACAGGGAATTCACAATAGAAACATATCAAATGGCAAGGAAACAATTTAAAATATGCTCCTTAGACATTAGTCATTAATATTTAGTCATTAGGGAAATGCAAATCAAAACAACAGTGAGATTTCATCTTACACCCATTAGAATGGCTAAGATCAAAAACTCAAGTGACAAGACAAGACTGGAGAGGTTGTGGAGAAAAGGGAACCCTCCTCCACTGCTGGTGGGAATGGAAACTTGTACAACCAGTTTGGAAATCAAATCTGGTGCTTTTTCAAAAAATTAGGAATGGTGCTACCTCAAGATCCAGCTATACCACTCCTGGCAATATATCTGAAATATGCTCAAGTATACAACGAGGACATTTGCTCAACCATTTTTGTAGCAGCTTTATTCATAATAGCTAGAACCTGGAAACAACCTTGATATCCCTCAAGTGAGGAATAGATACAGAAATTGTGCTACATTTACACAATGAAATACTACTTAGCATTTAAAACAAAGAAATCATGAAATTTACAGGCAAATGGATAGAACTAGAAAAGATCATCCTGAGTGAGGTAACCCAGAAGCAGAAGGACACACATGTTATATACTCACTTATAAGTGGATATTAGACATATAGGATGAACATACTAAATCTTTTTAGTTTCTTGTTAAATAATGTAATCTTACACTCTTGTATGCCATCTGCTGTGTAGATTTACCATATGTAAGGGATACTGATGCTGTCCTGCCTTCAAACCTATAAAACTGAATTAAAATTTCCTCTTATCCTCACAAACTTAGCCTGCCTCTGTATTTTGTTTTAGCAGTGAAAAATTGGTTAAATACAAACAGTTTTTCTTCTCTGTCTCCTCTACAAACAACACATTAAAAATTAAAGCACTGTTTTTTTGTCAATGTACCTACATAAATTCTGAAAGTAATAAAAGTTTTAAGTAATGTTTAAGTCCTTAAAATTCACTCATCAAGATTATTTTATCCTTGTGAAACAATTTACTTCTATTTTGAATTTTTTATTTTTCAACAATTTTATGTACATGAGTATTTTTCCTGCATGTATGGATAATCACAAAATGCACATAGGTTACTCACAGAAGTTAGAACACGGCATAGTCTCTTTTGCAACCCATTGTTTAGTGACACCTTCTAGAACTTGAAAGATGGAGAGATGGTAGTTCTCATCATAGCTGCTATTATCTCTTCTATTAGGCCTGTGCAGAGGATGGATGATAGATCATGAATTAAAATTGAATATTGTAGTCACATTTTCTTGTATCTGGTACACAGCTATTGGTATGGCAAATTCTTTTTCTCCATACTTGTTCATCAGGAGCATCAGAAATAATTTGTTTTCAAATGGCAACGCTAGCCGTAAGACTTTACTGTTCTACTTCAGGTAACTATTGATTCTTAGCCCTGTGCAGTAACTTAACCAGTCCTGGGGATCTTGATCTCCTGTCTCTTACTCAGGATATCACACTGGCCCTTATATTGATAATGTTATGGTGACTGTTCTCAGCAGAAAATATGGAGCAACCATTCAGGACCTTGTGTAAAGCATGTGCACGTTAGAAGATGGGAAATTATAAAATCTTAACCTGGATTGGATAATAAAGGGCTCTTGCTCTTTAGGAATCGAGATATGGGTCACTTTTCTAGGTAAAGAAAAATGAATACTAAGATTATTGCTGAACATGGAGAAAATATAGACTCATTTTAATTCTAGATAAGACTACATAATTAGGTATAAACCTGAGGGTTCCAGTTTACTACAGATGTTTCCCTCTTAGTTGTTAATAACTTATTTATGCAAATGTACATACATCCTGAGCAGATATTTGTGTTTGCTTTCTTCTTCTTTTTACCATGCAAGATAACATCAATTGAAATAATGTGAGTGGTGAAGTCTAGTTAAATGATAAATTGAAGTTAAAAAAATATTAAAAAAAAATAAAACATGCCTCAGGAGATTTTACCTCCTATTGTGTGGAAGAAATGATAAGTTTTTGCTTCTGTATGGAATAGTTACATTTTGTTTGACATACTGTCTGGATGTAGCTCCAGAATGAAGTAGGTTTGATTGTATGTCAAGTCAGGTATTGGTCTAGTGACAGTTTCTTAGTTAATTCCACATCTAATCAGGTTTGATTTGATGTGGAATTAACTAAAAAACACACCTTTGGAGAATTTAGGGCACTATTAAGGAAACCAGGCCCTTTTCAAAAGTGGGTGGTTCCTTCATGGAAAAGCCTGATGCTTTTGTGCCTACCCATCTTCTCATTTTTGCCTGCAAGTGCATCTACACTATAGAGGCTGTCAATGCTATTGTAGTCTTTTGTGATATCTTTTTTCCAAATTTTTATTTTTTATGTTAATTACAGTTTACTCACTTTGTATCCCAGCTGTAGCCCCCTCTCCAATTTCTTCCCAATCCTCACCCTCACTCCCTCATCCTCCCTCTCTCTAAGTCCACTGATAGGGGAGGTCCTCCTCCCCTTCTATCTGACCCTAATTTATCAGGACTGGCTGCACTGTCTTTCTCTATGGCCTAGCAAGGCTGCTCCTCCTTTTCAGCCTTTTTATGTTTATGGAAGACCAGTGAATCATCAGTAAGCTTTTGAGTCTTCAGTACCAGATTAAGACTACCAAAGATTCTAACCTCAGTTCTAAGCTTATGCAGCTTGTAGGCTGCCATTGTAGGATTTCCCAGCCTACATCATGTAAACTGATCTAATAAATTTCATCTCATGATACATGTTCAATTTATCAGTCCTTCTTCACTATATGTTATTGACTTATATACATTCTAAGTTCTTTTTACCTAACCTTCTTTGTCCTTCCAGTACAACTCTTCCAATACAGTATCCCTTGAATCACCTGAGACTAGTTTTCGATACAAGATTACATTGTCTTCCACAAAATACAAATTTAATAGACATACAGTCATTGATAATGTATTTATGAAGTGACTGCAGAGTTCACTATTTTTTTTAACCACAGCCATAAAGGATCCTTGTATGTCTAAATATTTTGTGAGTTAATCAGACATCAATCCATGCATATGCTATATTCCAAACACCTTAAGAAAGAAAAACAAAATCAAAAACTTTTGTTCACCTAGAGGGAAAAAAAGTAAATGTATTTCTTACTTAGGATAGTCTAGCAACAACAACAACAATAACAACAACAACAACAAAAAACAGCTACTTGTCTATAGAATTTTAAGAAGCATGGACTGCAAGGGCTGGCAGGATTTCCAAACCAGAACTGGTAAAGAGTTGTCTATACTTCAGCCTTACAGAAATTTGTACCTGATATCTTTGGCTGCTTTTAAAGAGATAATTACTGAAGAAACCTTATTGGTAATATACTGAATATACTTGAAAGCAGTGCTGTTTGTTTTATGGCTTGAGGAGTTGTTTGATCTTTTTTTTTAATTAGACTTATAGTAATATTAGTTCTCATGTTACAAACCATGGTCAATCAGGGTTGCAAGCCTGCTCATCTCTTTAATTAATATAACATTCATGCAATAATAAACTTATACAAGTAAAGCTTTTCTCTAATACCAAATAATTTACTCAAAGAATTTATAATACTTTTATAGGCTAAAGATGGAAAGCTTAATAAATTTTCCTAACCTGAGTTCTCATACACCATATAAGGAGTACTTTTGGGCTTTTTGCATCTATCGTTTTTAGTTATGTTTGGTCATGGAACCAACAAGACTGGGACTGCCTCTGACATAATCTGATTGGCCTGCTCTTTGATCACCTCCCCCTGAGCGGGGAGCAGCCCTACCAGGCCTCAGAAGAGGACAATGAAGCCACTTCTGATGAGAACTGATAGACTAAGATCAGAAAGGAGAGGAGAACCTCCCCTATCAGTGGACTTGGGGAGGGGCATGCATGCAGAAACAGGAGGGAGGGTGGGATCGGGAGGGGAGGAGGGAGGGGCTTATGGAGGGATACAAAATGAATAAAGTGTAATTAATAAAAAATAAAAAAAGTTTAACAACCCAGATGTCCATCAACGGAGGAATGGGTACAGAAATTGTGGTATTTTTACACAATGGAATACTACTCAGCAATCAAAAAGGAGGAAATCATGAAATTTGCAGGCAAATGGTGGGACCTAGAAAAGATCATCCTGAGTGAAATATCCCAGAAGGAGAAAGACAAACACGGTATATACTCACTTATATAGACCTATAAGATATGATAAACATAATGAAATCTCTACACCTAAAAAAGATAATCAAGAGAGTGGGCATGGGGTAAGATTATCAATTCTCGTGTTGAAAGACAGAGGGGATGCGCATTGAACATTGACAGGAGTCTACTGAAGGCATCTGAAAGACTCTACCTAGCAGTGTTTTCAAAGCAAAGACTCATGATCAAACCTTTGGCAGAGTACAGGGAATCATAAGCAAGAAGGGGAGTTAGTCTGATGAGGAAAGGACAGGAGCTCCACAAGGACCAAATATACCTGGGCACAGGGTCTTTTCTGAGACCGACATTCAACCAAGGACCATGTATGGATATAACCTAGAACCTCTGCTCAGATGTAGCCTGTGGTAGCTCAGTAACCAATTGGTTTCCCATAGGGAGGGGAACAAGGACTATTTCTAACAGGAACTCAATGACTGGCTCTTTGGCCTCCCCACCCCCCAAGGGAGGAGCAGTCCTGTTAGGCCACAGAGGAGAGCTTTGCAGCCAGTCCTGAAGATACCTGATAAAACAGGATCAGATGAATGGGGAGGAGGTCCCCCCTATCAGTGGAGTTGGCAAGGGGCATGGTGGAGATGAGGGAGGGAGGGAGGGACTGGGAGGGAATGAGGGATTGGGACACGGCTGGGATACAGAGTTAATAAAATGTAACTGATAAGAAAAAAATAAAATTAAAAATAAAAAACAAACATCTTTTCCCAGTCTGTAGGCTGTCGTTTTGTTCTGTTGACAGTGTCCTTAGCTTTTTTTTTTTTAATTTTATTTTTCTTATTAGTTACATTTTGTTAAATCTGTGTCCCAGCTGTATCCTGCTCCCTCATTCTCTCCCCAACCCCACACTCCCTCCCTGGTCTCCTCCCTGTCTCTTTTCAAGTCCACTGATAGGGGAGGACCTCCTCCCCTTTCACCCTGTTTTATCAGGTATCTTCAGGGCTGGCTGCAAAGTCCTCCTCTGTGGCCTAACAGAACTGCTCCTCCCCTGGTGGGGTGTGGAGGTCAAAGAGCCTGCCTTGAGATCCTGTTAGAAATAGACCTTGTTCCCCTTACTTTGGAAAACTACTTGGTTACTGAGCTACCATGGGCCACATCCGAATAGAAGTTCCAGGTTATATCCATAGATGGTCCTTGGTTAAGTGTCAGTCTACAAGGACCAAATATATCCAGGCACAGTGTCCTTAGCTTTACAGAAGCCTTTTAGCTTTATGAGGTCACACACATGGTATATACTCCCTTATAAGTGGAATTACCCATATAGGATAAACATATTAAAAATCTATAGTCCTAAAGAAGCTAAAAAACAAGGAGGCCCTTAAGGAAGATGCTTAATCCTCACTCAGAAGGGCAAATAGGATAGACATAGGAAGTGGAAGAAGACCTGGAACAGGACAGAAGCCGACCACAGAGAATCTCTGAATGACTATGCAGCAGGATATTGAAGTAGATGCTG
Organism: Psammomys obesus; assembly: GCF_907164565.1. Classification (NCBI taxonomy): domain Eukaryota; kingdom Metazoa; phylum Chordata; class Mammalia; order Rodentia; family Muridae; genus Psammomys; species Psammomys obesus. Next base: position 5,654,952 of record NW_026594418.1, read on the forward strand.
AGACTCATAGCCAAACTTTGGGCAGAGTTCAGAGAATCTTATGGAGGAAGTGGGAGATAGAAACACCTGGAGGAGCCAGGAGCTCCACAATGGAGACCAACAGAGCCAAAACAGCTGGGCCCAGAGGGGCCAGCAGAAACTGATGAATCAACTAAGGACCATGAATGGAGAAGATATAGATCCCCTGCTCAGATGTGGCCCACAGGCAGATCAGTCTCCAAGTGGATTCCCTTGTAAGAGCAACAGGGGTTGTCTCTGACTTGAACTCAGTGGCTGGCTCTTTGATCACCTCCCACTGGGGAATGGGAGGGAGTGTTGTAGCCTTGCCAGGCCACAGAAGAGGAAGATGTAGACAATCCTGATGAGACCTGATAGGCTAGGGTCAGATAGAAGGGGAGGAGGACCTCCCCTATCAGTGGACTAGGGGAAGGACATAGGAGGAGAAGAGGTAGGATGGGTGGGACTGGAAGGAGATGAGGGAGGGGGCTACAGCTGTGTTATCAAGTGAATAAATTGTAATAATAAATAAATAAATAGAAAAGAAATCTTGGGGATCATATTTAAAGAGCAGACTTCAATAGTGAGAGGAGCATCCCAATTAATAAGAACCTTCCACCGGGCCTTTCATGTAACAACACTCAACCAAGAATCAAAACCATGAATATCTGGGGAATCACAATCATAATCATATGTGTACCTTATCCCACTTTCTTCTTCTTGCTGAAACCAAACACATGAGAAAGAGCAACCAAGGGAAGAGAAGCCTGTCTTAATTCACAACTTTATGGTTATGACAGCATGATATCTGGTTTTAACATTAGTAGAAGTGAGAATCTGAGACATTACCACTTATATGTCTGCAGATCAAGAAGCAGAACCCTCACCTCAGAGCTGAAATATCTGTAAATCTCTGTTACTGATCCTATAACCCTACAACTGACTACTAATCCTGGTGTGTTAAAGGTTCCACAACTTCTCCAAAGAGATCCACTCAGTGGATGAAGAATCCAAACACACAATTTTCAGGGAACGTTTCACATTTAAATCACAGCACTCCACCTTCATTTTCTATAAGCTTATTGCCATCTTGCAAAGTAAAATGCACCCAGTCTAACTTCAAAAGACTTCATAACATTACAGCTCCCAAACTATCCTAAGTTAAAAGCCTAATTCCTCTTCTAGGAGCCAAGGCAATCTCTTAACTGTGAACTCTTGTTCATAACTCATAACTCATAACTCATAACTCATAACTCATAATCAATATGAGTTACATTTACAACATACAATAACATGGGCTAAGTATTTCTATTATTTATACAAGAGAAGAATTAGAGCACAGAAAGGAATGTTCAGACAAAGACTAATACCCAGAGTGGAAAACATCATGTCCTGAATCTCTGAAGATCATGATGACATTACTTGGGCTAGAGCAGGTTTGGGTAGCTTTACTACTAGCTCTCTCTGTTGTTAATGCCATGTTGGTCTCTCTCTATGCTAGCTCTACTTGATGTCTGAACTTTTTCTTAGTTAACATTTCTATAATTGTTAATGTGTTGAATTCTCCTTGTAACTTAGGCTTTTTCTTTAACCCTCTATGAACATCCCATTAAGGAGTTTTAAGTATGAAACTTTTTCAGAGTATTGTACTTACGTATCTTATGAAACTTTTGCATGACTTTAACCACATTCATACCCTTCTTCACCAAACTAGAGACATTTAGGGAAGGAGGGAGGGTATGCTGGACAGGATGACTCTGTAACAGATCCTTGTGAATATGGAGTCAGGAAACCTAGATGCTAGAATAGAGCTTGATATGTTAATAGGTACCATAGATGATAATTTAATGTAAAAGCTATATCGTAGTAAAATGTAAAATGGTTGTTGGGCTATAATTGTTTATTAGGAATCTTATGGTTATTGTGGTGGTATTATTTAGCCTGCTATCACAAATAATAAGACACGGACACCTGTTAGAGGTTACAATTGCCTTATTTACCTTGGGCCAGGCAGATATATGACTTAACGCCTTTTCAATATCCTCACGATCCATCTTTCAGCCAATGCCATCCATAGTAATTCTCCTCAACAGGACTACCTTTCTTCCATAATCCCATATTACTTGCTTTTATTAACTGGGACTTTCCACAGCATCATTGGAATCCTTTCTCCAGTTCCACATAGTTCCTTCTTCATTATAACCCATCGTGGCCTCCTCCTTCCTCCTCTTTTCCCGTCCCTCTGTCTCCTGTGAGTCTCTCTGTCCAAAGCCTTGGAACCATGGCCACACCTATTCCATTCTGCTATGCCCAGTATAGGCTGTTTAATCAACCAATCAAATATGTCTTAGGCAGGTTTACAAAACAATGGTAGGTATAACCAGATCTTGGGGGCCAGTAACACACATCAGACCAACATCCACCACCATGTGTCCCTTTTACCAGAGATAGAAGGAATTATTTCTCTTAGTAAGTAGAAGCTATCTTCTTAAGCCTTTTGCCTAAATGCCAGACTTTGGAAAAAGAAATTTTGTGGAATCTAACAAAACTTCAGGTATATTCTTCAACAGAATGGCCTTGCATCCCATTAAAAAAGAAATCTTTATACATTCTTTTAAATCTCATGAGCCCCGCCTCTACTCTGCACACCTATTGCCAATCTGCCTTCTGAACTTCCACCTTACTGGTCCATTAAGCCGCATGACTCTAAAGTATCTCTATGCCTCAGCTCCAGGCTTTACATTCCTTCCACACAGCAATTCCAAAGGTCTGTGAATTGTATCGTCATGTTTACTGCAACCACCTTTCAACTTTCAACTTTTACCTTTTTCATCACCGAGGCCAAATGCCTGACATGAAACAACTTAAAGAAAGAAGACATTATCTTAACTCACAGTTTCAAGGACAGGTCAGCATGGTTCCTGGGGCTTCCTCAGGGAGAAAGAGCTCATGCAAGGGCCTGTTAATCTAAGTGGATCAGAAAGCAGAGATCTCAGAAAAAAAATGATGATGCTTACAACCCTCTGACCCTGATCCTACAGACTTGCATCTGAGAGTTAGACCTCTATGACCAAAAGTTCCTATGACTTCCCAAAACAGAACTAAGAGTTGTTTACAAAATATTCAAATCAAGGGTGCTGGACAAGGGACCATTCCATATATAATCATAATACTCTTTTATATGCCATAATGCAGTCTGTTTAATATATAAATATGGCCCTTCATATCTGTGTTTGTGCATCCACAGATTGATCCAAACATGACTTGAAAATATAAAAATATGAGAAATTGAGTTGATTGACAATATTCACGTTGTTTTGATTTATCACCTTGCACTCACAGAAAGCCTACTTCTTCTGGCTCCCAAGTGCTAGGATTACAAACGGCAGGCACGATGTCTTTCAATTATTCCATAATAAATACACTGTAAGAACTATTTACATGGTATTTATGTTACATTAGTGTTATAAGTAGTCCAGAGAATATTTAAGGCATATAGGAATATTTGTATTGGTATATTCAAATAATATGCTGTTTTCTATGAGGGAGTTGACCATCCAAAGATTCAGGTATCCACAGGGGTTTCTAGAACTGATCTCCATGGATGCTCAGGGAAGACTGTAACTGCTAATGAATTTGCCTATAAATAAATTTGCCTAATAACTGCTGTGTCTGTTTGTAAAGGAACTGGGTGATTACTGACCTTTCATTCTCTCCATATATTTAGAGAAGAACATTCTTTAATTGTACCAAGCAAATCTCAGGTTACAAACTGTAGAAATTCTTGAATGTGTATAATAAACACAAGAAAGAGGATCATTGATAAAAGATATCAGGCAAAGTTATTACTTATTTTTGTTATTTATACAGGTGAGGAAATATCAGTTGCTGCTCAGAAAATAAACTACCTGTTTAGTGAGGAGCTTGGGAAACCCTTATTTCAGCTAGGGATCTTAGGTGCAGTCTACCAGGCAACATGTATACGTGTGAACAGAATTTATGAGAAGATATTAGACACTTACTAGATTCTTTGCAAACACTGTACCAGAAATATACTGTTCAAATACACCCAATCCACTGGATAAGATAATAACAGATGAAATAGTATTTGCACTGAGTACAGGCACCACAGTTTAATCCGGTGGATACTTGCACATCAATTTCCTCTAAATTGAAACATTTCCTTCAAGAAATAGGAGGGGGGGGTCTTAAAAATACTCACATGCCTTAGAAAAACAGAAACTTAAAAAAGTCACAGACGGTCATTCCCAAGTTTGCAGAGGCAATAAACAAATACTATGAACTATACACTGACCAGTCTATTTGTCAAGAGGAGATTGTTGAACTTGTAAGGCTGCCTAAAAGTGTTGCAGAGAACTCCAGGGTTTAAGATTTTGTGAGTCATCACTAATGTTAGGGTGAGGCATTGTTAATGTTATTTGGTGATGAAACAAATTTGGATTAAGCCCTGCTCCGGTAGGTAACCCCTTACCCATACTCCTGGCCATTAATTTTGGTGAAACAGTTCCTTTCATTTGCCAATGGTGAGTATACATGTGTGGTATATCTCAGAAAAAAAGTATTGCAGACACTGAGCATAAGGTCACAAACAGCACAACTTAGAACAACTACTGCCATTGTGGGTGTTTGCCGGTAACTTTTAAATATTGTCCATTTTTGCTGCTTTCAATTAGAAAAATCTAGGGCACATGTTACATCTTGAGGACAAGAATAAAGAAACCAAGAGTTACAAAGCTTCTAGATTGTGAGTGGAGAACAAAACATTAAGAAATTGCAACCAGAGAAAGGCTAAGATGAAGTGGGTAAATATTCATCAATAATAACGATCATGATATGTATTTGTATGCAAGTATTTTCTGGAAAGAACTTCTGTTTGTCTTCTGTGATTGGTGACTGACATATGCCAGTGTATTTCTGTCTTTCTGTAATCATAATTTTGATCATTACCCTAGATCCTTGGAGGCAACATTTTTATAAAATCTTGTGTTGTTTATAAAGTCTGCACTTTTCCTTTGGAAGTTATATTTGACATCTCTTTTAATTGGAATCACAGGTAATTATACTTTTTCTAGAAATATCTGTGGGATAATTTATTTGTGGAATTACAGAAAACTTATGAGTTTGCTACAGTGTTTCTATAATTGCACTAAAATAGATGTTTTGAATTACCAGAGCCTTCATTTCTAAGTTTATGAAGATTATAATAAAGTTAAGCCCAAAGTGTCTTTTTCCTTCCCCTCAATTCTTTCTTTTTTGTCCCTTTTTCCCCCATTTTTCAATGGGTGTTAGAGCTGATCACATTGTTATGAGTATTGGGGAGACAAGCAAAAATTTATTAGTGGCAGGAGACAAAATGGGAAGTTGGGTGCTTAGATTTAGTCACATCGGGTTTTTGTTGTTGTTGTTTTGTCTCTTTAAGTAGAGATAATCCCACACATTTGAACAATGAAACAGAGATTTATGGTTTTAAGGGAATAAAACCTTGAAGGCCTTATGTTTGCACCTTTACTCAGAGGTTAGGAACTAAAAGAAATGGCTAAAATGCTTCCACCAAGGGAGGAAGGGATTATCTTCATGGAAAAATCTGAAAATGTCTTATTTTTATAAGAAAATGATATAGTCACTGGATGAAAGAGGAGATATTTATTACCATTTATGAGTGTTTATTAACAATGGACCATGTTTTTAAAAGTCTCAGCATTTGAAGCATCATGATTAACAGAAGTACTACTTTAAATACTTTATATATTATAGACGTAAGTAAGTTTACTATAACTGAAAAACTAAGTATCAAGGCTGATTAATCAACAGATTATCTGAGAAAAACATGTACTTTACTCATGAAGTCAGTGGATCCGAGATTGGTTCATTTTATGAACAACAGAATAATAGTTCTTTTTTATTTTTATTTTTTCATACTTATATATTTCTTATTATCAGTTATTACAATTTATTCAATTTGTATTTCAGCTGTGGCCCCCTCCCTCATCTCCTCCCAATCCCATCCTCCCTCCCTCTTCTTCCCCTAGTCCACTGAGAGGGGAGGTTCTCATCCCCTTCTACTTGACCCTACACTGTCAGGTCTCATCAGGACTGGTTGCATTGTCTTCTTCTGTGGCCTGAAAAGGCTGTACTTGGGAAGGAGAGGTGATTGGAGAGCCAGCCACTCTTAATCTCACTGCAAGTAAGTAGTTTAAATTTTATGATCAATTTACAAAGAAAACTATTAAAGGAATTTGTCTTCCAGACAAATGAACTTATGTGAAACCTGCAAATCATGTTATTATTGTCAATAAATTGAGTTCTTTAAAAATTTCATATATTTTACACAATGTCTTCTTGATATTCTTTTCCACTTAAATTTCATTCACATTATTGCCTGGCTCTCTTCCCTTTAAAGTTATTATCCTGAGGTATTTTAAATAAATAATGTAAAAAAAAAAACCTCTCTACTTGTTTATGTTGAATATGTATGCAATATATATTTACAATCTTCATATGTATTTACCTTTCATAGCTCAATGTTATGCCTGTGATTTAAAGAAAATCTAGTGATCTATGCTAAGTGGGTAATATTTGTTATTGTGTTGCACTAAGATTGCAGATTTTGGCCCTCTTTTTTATTTTATTGTTTATATTTTTATTTTTTATTAGTTACATTTTATTAACTCTGTATCCCAGCTGTATCCTGCTCCCTCATTCCCTCCCAATTTCACCCTCCCTCCCTCATCTCCTCCCTGCCCCTTTCCAAATCCACTGATTGGGGAGGACCTCCTCCCCTTTCATCTGACCCAGGTTTATCAGGTATCTTCAGAACTGGCTGCAAAGTCCTCCTCTGTGGCCTACCAGGACTGCTTCTCCCTTGGGGGGGTGGGGAGGTCAAAGAGCCTGCCATTGAGTTCCTGTCAGAAATAGTCCCTGTTTCCCTTACTATGGGAAAGCAATTGGTTACTGAGCTACCACAGGCTTCATCTGATCAGAGGTTCTAGGTTATATCCATACATGGTCATTGGTGGAGTGTCTGTGTCAGAAAAGACCCCTGTGCCCAGATATATTTGGTCCTTGTGGAGCTCCTATCCTTTCCACGTCATACAAATTCCCCATTCTTTCATATAATTTCCTGCACTCTGCCAAAGGTTTGGTTTTTATTTTGATCACTGGTCATTCACTTGTATCCCAGCTGTAGCCCCTCCCTTTTTCCCTCCCAATATCACCCTCTGTCCTTCATCTCCTCCCTGCTCCCTTCCAAGTCCACTGATAGGGGAGGTCCTTCTCACCTTCCATCTGATCCTAGCTTATCAGGTATCTTCAGGACTGGCTGCACTGTCCTTATGGGTGGCCTAGAAAGGCTGCTCCTCCCTGTGGGGGAGGGGGAGAAACTCAATGAGTCAGTCATTGAGTTCATGTCAGAAATAATCCTTGTCCGCCTTACTAGGGAACTCACTTGGATACTGAGCTACCATGGGCTACATCTGAACAGGGGTTTTAAGTTATATTCATGTGTGGTCCTTGGTTGGAGAAACAGTCTCATAGAAGATCCCTGTGCCCTAATATATTTGGTCCTTGTGGAGCTCCTGTCTCCTCTAGGTCTTACTAACTCCTCCTTCTTTCATATGATTCCCTGAACTCTGCTGAAGGTTTGGTTATGAGTCTCAGCATCTGCTTTCATACACTGCTAGGTAGAGTCTTTCAGATGCCCTCTGCAGTAAGCTTCTGTCCTGTTACTTGTTTTCTCCTACTTCCAATGTTGATCCCTTTTGTCTTTCTAGGTGAGGATTGATCATCTTACCCAGGGTCATTTTTCTTGTTTATCTTCTTTAGGTGTACATATTTTAGGATGTTTATCCTATCTTATAGGTCTAGTACCCACTTATAAGTGAGTATATACCATGTGTGTCTTTCTGTTCCTGGGATACCTCACTCCAGATGGTCTTTTCTAGATCCCACCATTTGCCTGTAAATTCATGATTTTCTTGTTTTTAATTGCTGAGTAATATTCCATTGTGTAAAAGTACCAAAATTTCTGTATCCATTCCTCCATTGGTGGACATCTGGGTTGTTTCCAGGTTCTGGCTATTACAAATAAAGCTGCTACAAACATGGTTGAGCAATGTCCTTGTTTTGTACTTGAGCCTCTTTTGGATATATGCCTAGGAGTGGTATATCTGGATCTTGAGGAAGTGCTATTCCTCATTGTCTGAGAAAGTGCCAGATTGATTTCCAAAGTGGTTGTACAAGTTTACATTCCCACCAGCAGTGGAGGAGGGTTCCCCTTTCTCCACAATCTCTCCAGTATGTGTTGTCACTTGAGTCTTAGCCGTTTTGATGGGTGTAAGGTGAAATATAAGGGTCATTTTGATTTCCATCTTTCTGATGGCTAAGGATGTTGAGCATTAAGTTCCTTGCATGAGATGTTACACATTTCTTCTTGAAGGCACTTAGTGCTATGAATTTTCATCTGAGCACTACTTTCATTGTGTCTCACAAATTTGGGTATGTTGTACCTTCATTTTCATTGAATTCTAGGAAGTCTTTAATTTCTTTCTTCATTTCATCCTTAACTCAGCTGTCATTGAGTATCAAGTTGCTAAGTTTGTGTGTGTGTGTGTGTGTGTGTGTGTGTGTGTGTGTAGGCTTTTTGCTATTTCCAGTGTTGTTGAGATCCAGCTTAATCCATGGTGGTCAGAGAGAATACAGGGGATTATTTAAATCTTCTTGTATCTGTTGAGGCTTGCTTTGTGATCAACTATATGATTTATTTTGAAGATGGTTCCATGAGGTTCTGAAAAGAATGTATACTCTTGAGTTTGGGTGAAAAGTTCTATAGACATTTATTAGGTCCATTTGAATTAGGACCTTTGTAAGTGCCTTTATTTCCGTATTTGGTTTCTATCTAGATGATCTGTCCCTTAGTGACAGTGGGGTGTTGAAGTCTCCCACTATTACGGTGTTGGGATCGATTTGTGATTTAAGCTTTAATAATATTTCATTTATGAATGTAGGCACTCTTGTATTTGGGGCATAGATGTTCAGAATTGTGATGTCCTCTTGGTGGATTTTTCCTTTGATGAGAATGTGGTGCTCCTCCTCATCTTTTTGGATTAATTTTGGTTGAAAGTCTATTTTATTAGATATTAGGATAGCTATTCCTGCTTGTTTTCTAGATCCAATTTTTTGAAAAACATTTTTCTAACCCTTTACTCTGAGCTAGTGTTTATTTTTGTTACAGAGGTGTGTTTCTTGGATGCAGCAGAATGTTGGATTGTGTTTCCTCAACTATTCTGTAAGTCTGTGTCTTTTTTAATTTTTTTAATTTTTTTTTTTAGTCTGTGTCTTTTTATTGGAGAGTTGTATCCATTGATGTTGATAGATAATAGTACCATTATTGTGGAGTTGGTGGTGTTATTGTGATTCATTGCTTGTTTGCTTTTAATTTTTGGGGAAAATTATCTGTATCCTATGTTTTCTTGGGTGGAGTTGTTTTCGTTGGGTTGGAGTTTTCCTTCTAGTATCTTCGGTAGGGCTGGTCTACTGTTTAGATATTGTTTAAAATTTAGTTTTGTCATGGAATATTTTGTTTTCTCCATCTATGTTGTTTGAAAGTTTGGCAGGGTATAGCAGTGGTCTGAGTTGGCATCTCTGGTCCCTTAAAGCCTGCATGATATCTGCCCAGGCCCTTCTGGCTTTCATAGTTTGTGATGAGAAGTCTGGTGTGATTCTGATAATTCTACCTTTATATATTACTTGGCCTTTTCCCTTGCTTTTAATATTTTTTTCTTTGTTCTGTGAATTAGGTGTTTTGACTATGATGTGGCGTGAGGAGTTTCTTTTCTGGTCTAGTCTTTGGGTGTTCTGTAGTCCTCTTGTATGTTATCGACATCTCTTTCTTTAGGTTGGGAAAAATTTCTTCTATTATTTTCTTGAAAATATTTTCTGGACCTTGGAGCCTGGAATCTTCTTTTTCATCAATTCCTATTATTTTTAGATTTTGCGTTTTCATGGCATCCTTGATGTCTTGGATGTTTTTTTTTTAATTTTTTTTATTAATTACACTTTATTCATTTTGTATCCCCCCATAAGCCCGTCCTTCCTCCCCTCCCGATCCCACCCTCCCTCCCCTTTCTGCATGCATGCCACTCCCCAAGTCCACTGATAGGGGAGGTTCTCCTCTCCTTTCTGATCTTAGTCTATCAGTTTTCATCAAAAGTGGCTGCATTGTCCTCTACTGTGGCCTGGTAAGGCTGCTCCGTCCTCAGAGGGAAGTGATCAAAGAGCAGGTCTTGGATGTTTTATGTTTGGGATTTTTCTGATTTTACTTTTCCTTTGAGATAAGTACCAATATCCATGAGTATATCTTCAGCACCAGAGATTCTCTCTTTCATCTCTTGAATTCTATTGGTGATGCTTACCTTTGTGGTTCCTTCTCTTTTCTCTAAGTTCTCCAGCTCCAGGGTTTTCTCTGTTTGTGCTTCCTTTATTGATTCTAATTCTGTTTTCATGTCTTGCACCATTTCCTTCATTTGTTTCAATGTGGTTTCCTGTGTCTCTAAGATGGTCTCCATTTTTTTGTTTATTTCCTCTCTATATGCCAATAAATTGTGCCTCTGTTTGTGTCTCCATCTGTTTGACTAAATTTGCCTGTTTCTTTGAAAGCTTCGTTCCTCTCCCCTTGCCTCTACTTGGGTGGCCAATTCTTTGAGAGATTTGTTCATTTTCTCTTTAACTGTTTGTATTTGTATGGCTATTTTTCTGAGCGATTTGTTTCCTCTTAATGTGTCCCTAATAACTGGATAAGTGTAGCTTTAAAGTCATTTGCTTGTGTTTCCGATGAGTTTGAGTATCCATTAATTTTGGGGGTTGCCGGTGAAGCCATGATGTCTTGATTCATGTTGGATGTGTTCTTTTGCCAACCACTGGCCATTTGGTTATCTGTAGTGTTCACTGTTTTTGTCCTGGATTCTGTAGATCAGATTGGTCTTTCTCTGGGTTCTGGAGAATTCTTCAGGAAAATGAGAGAGGTCCAGTGGTTTCAACGTGTGTGTTGATGTTTCAGCTGTACCTGTGAGAGAAAATTTCACAGGCAGAGAAAAACAAAGAGGGAAAGCATATGAGCATGTGGTGTGTGTGTGTGTGTGTGTGTGTGTGTGTGTGTGTGTGTGTGTGTGTAGGTGTGCCCTGAGGGATAGGGTGCTAGGGAATATACAGACCTTCAGTGTGAAAGAGGGGTGCCTTGTAGGCACTGAAGCAGTCACAGGTGCTTAAGATATTGCAAGCTCTGTTGATGATTGCAGGCACAGATTCCTTGAGTATGTAGGTAGCCTATAGGTTACTGGTATTCTTCTCTAACTGAGTTCCGGGAGTTATTTGCCTAAACTCCACTGGTGGATCCACAGAGCAGGGTCTTCAATGTCCCATTAGGCCCTCTGTTTCCCACAGTTGATGTGGGGGTGGGAGGGGTCTGATGTCTGGCTGCTAGCTTCGAAGCACCCTGAATCTGGGGTTCTGTAGGCACTTGAGGGCACATTCACTCTCTAGTAGGTCAAATTGAAAAGCACAGGGGTTCTTCCTGTTCTCTACTGGCCACATTGGACCTGCTGAGTCACATATGGCAAGTTGAGCTCAGTCAGCTCAGTGGTGCTGCAGCCATTGAGCTAGGGAGTCCAGCTGTGGTTGCAGAACTGGGGTGTCCAGGTGTTGGCTGGTAGGTCCTGGGAAGCCACCAAAGTGGTCCACAGACTTAGGTGGTCCAACACCTGGTGTACCTGGGTGTTTTTGCAGATCTGCTGGACTTTGGTGGCTGTACAGCTGGCCAATTCTTTCTAAAGAGTTGGATGGTTTGTACAGTCACTGGCTGGGAAGCCCTGTGGAATCAGTACTGCCACTAGCAGATGTGGGACCCAGAGGATTGTACTGCGGATCTGGAACCCTGTGGCGGGCACTCTGTGGGTGTATGGTCCAAGGGCGAAAGTTCTGTAGACAGGAGCTCCTCTGGGTGGGAGCTCCAATGGGGCAGAAGCTCAGTGGGGAGGCTGCTCCTTGGGTAGGGAGCTCTGGTTTGGGTACGAACTCTGAGAGAGGGTGCTCAGTGGAGCAATGACTCCTCTGACATGTGCTCCAGGGGATGGTGTTCAGCAGGCGGGTACAGCTGCCTACAGTGGCTGAGGAGATACAAGCCCTGCCTCTGCTGTCTTGGTCTCCAGGCAATGAGTTTTGTGCTCAGCTCACTGGCACTGTGTGTAGGCTCCTATGAGGAGGAGGGAGGCCCAAACAAGGGAAGTGCTCCTCTCAGTTCCCAGAGAAGTCCCTGCCTGATCTGAATCTATAAGTGTTTTCTGCTTCTGTGGTGTCCCTTCTCTTTCAGAAAGCCAAAACGTCTAAATTCTGGGTTTTATTATCCCTCCACTCACCAACTTCAGAGATTCAGATCCTCTGCCTCTCAAAAACGGTGGCGCTGATCAACGCCATCTTGGATCCCCGTCCTTGATCCTCTTTTTAAAGTCATTTTAAATTACCATTTTTCATTGAAAGATAACACATTTTAATAATGGCTAGTAAATTAATATGTGGACATCAACTCTAAGGTGCATATGCTTTTTTTTTTTCCTAGAGTACAGACTGTTCTAAAAAGTTGGTATATCAGTTTATTATGACCTAAAACACACTGACACATATGCTGGCTTATTTTTAGCAGTCTTGGCCCATTGATCCTTCATGTATTTAAAAGAAGACATATTTATCTGAGGAGAAGTCACTCAAGACATCTGACCTTCCCAGATCATTAAAGCCTCCCAGGAAGATAGATTGTATGGCACTTGGAAGGACAACTCCTGTCATAGAAATATGTTAGGCAGCTTTCTCCAATTGTCTCTCATTTCAACAACATGTTGGTTATGTCCCATTAATGTGGGGAAAACTAAGGGAGCTGGATATTATCTTTACTCAGCTGGAATTTTCAAGAGGGGCAAGTTAAACCAAAAACTTCTCACGTTATCAGAAAGAAATGTTAACACTAATTATTTACATTTGTGATTTTGAAGGTTCCCAACAGTGCTTTATATTGCAGACTTTTTGAAGCAGTACCCTGGTAAACACCCACTGTGTTCCTGTATTGTCCAGGGAAAACACCACAGGTATGCTGAGATACCATACTTCAACAATCTGAGTGCTTCTGTTGATCACAGGAGGTGTTTGAACCACGTAGTAGCTTAGTGCGGATGCAAACTGACTGAACGTTGTAATTCTGTACTGGAACAACTTCAGGTTCTAAGTTTTAAGTAATATACTGTTCTACCTCCTAACAATTCATAAGGGCATATCTATATTCAACTTGATGTTACTAAAAATATAATGGTTAAGTAAAATAAATTGGTTGTAAAGGTAGCTAAAATTCCTCTATAATATCTTGTTCTGGAGTAGGTCTTATTTACCTCACTAGTGTGATGAGGCTTTTTCTTTTTCTTTTTTTCTTTTTCTTTTTCTTTTCTTTTTCCTCTTCCTTCCTTCCTTTCTTTCTTTCTTTCTTTCTTTCTTTCTTTCTTTCTTTCTTTCTT
>NW_026594418.1:5668529-5693836 GCF_907164565.1 Psammomys obesus
CTTTCTTTCTTTCTTTCTTTCTTTCTTTCTTTCTTTCTTTCTTTCTTTCTTTTCTTTCAATGAGAAATGTCCATCATAAACTTTCTGATTTGTATATAGGGTCCCCAGTTGGTGGTGCTATTGGGGAAGGTTTAGAAAGCACAGCATTACTAGAGTAATTATGTGACTGACAGGGTGGGGTGTGGAGGGCGGGTATTGAGCATTCACAGCCTAACTGTGCTTCCAGTTCTCTCTGTGTTTTTTTCCTTATGGTAAACATTGTGACCACCCTTGCCACCCTCCACTCACTTGCTTTCTACCATGCTGCCCTGCCATTCTGGCCTCTTTCTCATCTGAAACGATAGCCAAAATAGACATTGATATGTCACTTTTGGTCAAGCTATTTTATTATAGCAACAGAAAAATACTAATGCACTTATCTAAATGGATATCAGAATTCCAAGTGCCTGGTTTTCTGTGAATGTTTAAGATCAAACGGACCTGTGTTCAGATAACAGCATCCACATTGGTGGCTTATCACTATCTTTAAGTCCAAGTCCAGGTGATAGGACTCACTCTTGCAGCTTCCACAGGCAGCATATGTTTTGGTTATGTGTACACACACACAGGGAATCAAATGTCCATGTAAAATAAAAATAAATAAATCTTTAGAATCTACAAGATACAACAATGAATAAAAAGAGATAATTTTTTTCCTACTAGAGCATAAATTATGAGGAAAACATGTAAAAACATATTCTACTTACTTTCTGGAATTAGTAGTGATATTCTTTCAAAAGATACAGCATTTTCTTTTTTATTTGAATCTTGATTTTGCATCATAATTTTCATGGTAGTTATAATAATAAAAAATAATGAACTACTGCAAAGTCTGTTGGGAGTCAGTAGAAATTTGTCCTTAAGTCCCCATTCCTGCTCTAAGGATATCTGTTTCTAAGTCAGTGACTCTTAACCTGTGGGTTTCAACCCCTTTAGGAGTTGAATGACCCATTCACCAGCGTCCCCTAAGACCATACGAAAACACAGATATTTACATTACAGTTCATAACAGTACCGAAATCACTGTTATAAAGCAACAATGAAATTAATTTTATGGTTGGGAGCACCATGTCATGAGGAACTGTGTTATAGGGCAGAGCATTAAGAAGGTTGAAGACCACTCTAAGTGATACTATCCTAAGACTGAAATGTGGTTTATTTCTGTTGCTAACTAGAGAGATTCAATATTGTGCTAGGCACAGTCCCCATTCTATTTTGCTGCTTTGGGCCTGTACTCATAAAAAAACACACACAAACCCATCTCCAGGACAGTCTGTCCTACATAACACAACCTAAAGAGCATCTTTAGTATTTAACTCTGATTATGTTGTTTTCCAACCTAGAAAATATCAAAGCACCTTTATTTCGTTTTAAATGTAATTCAAAATTCTGAAGTTGGTGAAGAAAATTCAGCCTATCTGAAAGTCATGGTGTATTAGCATCATCCACTATCTCTGTGGGAGAGCCAGAGTATGACTCAATGGGAACAAAAAGGCAAAATCACACATTATTCCATGACTCATACGCAAGGACCTCTCGAGGAGAAGATCTGCTAGTAGAGTGAGTCCACAGTTCTTTCGTGTTAGAATTCCTTTTGGTAAACAAAGAGTAAGTATATTTGTTTATTTGGAATATATCTGTCAATATTTACAGAAGTAGATGCCAAAGTTTAAAATATCTACTTAATATTTAGTTAAATTATCAATAATAAAGCCATTATCTGCTGACACAAAGAGTTTTTTTTATAAAATTAATTTTTTTTAAATGGAACACTAAATGTTCTAGTGTAGACAGTGTTTCACTATACAGCCCTCACTGGCTTGAGCCTTGTTGTACAGATCAGACTAGATTTGACTTTGGGGCAATCCTCCTGCCTCTTCTACCTATCCTCCTTCTTCTGTTATGAACGTGCTGAGACTGTAGAGGTGTGCCACCATGTACAGCCAAATATTCTGCATTTTCTTAAGCTTTGCAAAATGGTCCTGTTCATAAACTGAAGGGTGACTACACTTGTTTCCTTGTTTGTTTAAATGTGCTATCTATTCTAGTTAATGTATGCTAAAAAAGATCTGACTAATACATAGATTATAGTGAGAAAAGCCAGTAAGTATTCTGATAAACTGCTCAAGTAATTGTGACTTTCCTCATTAAAACTTTTTCAAAACCCAGTATTAGTTGCCATTAATACAGGTAGTAATAAGAAATCTTCCTACTATGTGTCAGAAGTCGACGATCATGGAGCTCAGGAGGTGGCTCATTGCTTAAGAGTGCTGGCTGCTTTTGAGGACCTCAGTTCCGAACACCTACCTGGCAGCTCAGAATTGTCTTCAGCTCCAGCTGAGGGGATCTGACACCTTCTTCTGGCTTCCAAATAGGCAGTACACACACATGCCATTCACACACATGCATGTAGGCAAATGCTCATATACATAAAATAAATAAACCTCCACAAAAAAATCAGTAAATAACTAAAAATAGAATGATTACATAAATAATCATTTTAACTTCATGGCTAGGAACTCTTGAGCTCCAGGATACTTTAGGGATCATGAAATGTTCAGCTAAGATGGGGTTGTCAGGATAAAAAAAATCACAGTGAGATAGTATGCTTCCAGAAAATATTTAACTTCAAACTGAAGCAAATGATGCAAAGTGTGTTTATACAGTCATAAGAGAAACATAACCAAGAAAATGAATTTTTCAACTGAATTGATTGCTATAGAACTGAGTTGGACGGTGTTTGCTTTGTTTGAGAAAAAACATTTTCTGTCTTTTCATTAGCACATGCACTGAATAGCCCCATGTGATTAGCAAAATCATCTTGAAACACTGGCATGTGTTGGCCACAGATGCAAATTTAAATGGCATCTATGAATTCCCGCCCCTCATCTCATTTAAGAGGGAATGTTGCTGTACTTGGACTGCAGTCCTTCTAATCAAGGAGCACATTTCCTGTCACATCCAACACCTGGCTGAAACCCATGTGCCAACTGTGCCCAGTGCAATGATATGTCTGAAAGTAATTATTTCTATCACCCACATAAGGGCAGGAGATATGAGATTCAACCCATGCTTACCTTTACTCAGACTTCTCGCTTCACCTGAAATGCCTGTATTGATTGGCATAAATAGTATCACCTGAGTCCCTACAAGAGACATTTAAAAATTCAGATAAGAAGTATCAAATAAGGAAAAGACCTCACTGCTGTTATGTTTTGCATTTTCCTACTTTTAAAGTGATTTTTTTTGACAAAAAAAATTGTCTGTGATCCAGAAGTTAATCATGAACACTAATTTTTATTAGTCTTGATCTATTTTGTTTGTGCATGCATGTGTGTTGTCTGTGAATTCTCTGTCCCATATATATTTTATAGAAAAATAATATGTGTGAAAAATTATCATAGATACAGTATTTTTGGAATTAGTATAGCTGTATGAATGTTAGCCCCTCCCACATATTGGCTTTATAATTTTCAAAGCCTGTTTTTGGCTCTATCTCTTGTGTTGTGAGTTCTGATGAAATCTCCGTTTTCAGGATTCTTGAATATTCAGATTTCATTGTCCTTAGGGTTTTCCGGCATTCATTCAATGCTTGCAAGGAAATGTGTTGTGTCATTTAGCAGACTTTGTTCTCAGAGGAAATGATTAGTTTCTGAATGCATAGTTAGTACATTTAAACACAGATTTCCTCTGTAAAATCTATCTATTCTTTGAACATGTAACTGCAAAGAACAGATGTGGAAAGAAGGAACTGTGTCCTAAGTAAAATGTTTTTATTGTCATTGTTCTTGTTAATCTGATCTGCATATATTTTGAATGATTCAACTTTTTCTGTTTTTGTATCTTTCTTTTACATATTAATTAAAGATTTATGTAATTTAAGTGAGATAGATATGATTAGTTTAGGTAAAAATTTAGGACTGAAATAATTACGGTTTCCCATGATAAAATGCTTACTGTTCCCAATTAAATAAACCCTTTTCAATGGATTTTAGTAATATATAAGTAAATACAATATACAGTATATAGTATGAAAAATATTAAAACAACACAATCACATTATTATGTGAAATTTAAAAGTACTGTAATTTCACATAGTAATAGTAAATTTTATATTCATCAATAAGTTGAAATTCTGGAAAAGGAAACATCAGTGTCCTATACCCTAGTGCTACATCTTATTTCTAACTTGGTCTCCTCTGCAAGAGCACTCATTCAGAAATGCTTTCATCTTGATCCACTTTGAGGAAAGAAAGTTCCCTCCTGTTTATGGAAGACCTGTAATAGGGGACTTCTGCTGTTAACCACACAGAGAGATGCCATTTTTTTCACATTATCTACTCTCTTCTTCAACCATTAGAATTCTATATTCAGGAACAGGTAGGAGAATTCCATAATAATAAGTGGTATCAGCAGATTTTCCTCTCAGGGACCATACCCTAGGAGATCTTCCAATAAGACTATCATCCATTTAAAGCAAATATCTGTCTGTCATATATAATAGAGAAATATGTGTATGATAAATCTGGCTTCTATTTATAAAACAATAGCATAGAAGTAGAATTTTTCATTCTACACATTATTCTGAATTGCTTAACTCAGGTGGAACACTCAAATTTAATGTATTATAAACAGGGCTAAAGATATGGTTTGGTGATTAAGAGTAGCTACTGCTCTTTCAGAGGACCATCATCTAATTCCCCCACATGACATTTCATAACCATCTCTCACTACATTACTGGAGGATCTGACCTCTACTAGCCTCCATGGGCATTATAGATGCACAGTCTACATAGGTATATGTGCAGGCAAAATATGAATACTCATAAAATAAAATTAAATAAATCTAATAACAATAAGAAAAATAAAATAAAAATGAAGAGGCTATGGAAATGGAGACTCTTTCTTCCAAGGGTAATGAGAGAAAAATGAGAATAGTTATAGAAATGCCATATGATCATTACTTATGATGTCAGAAGTACTGTTGTCTTGACTAAGATAGCAATATGCTAAACTGCACGTCATATAAATGCACAGAACTAATTGCACTTACAAGCAAATACTAATCAGTACAAGCAGATGAATGGATAGTATGGTAATGACACCGTTTTACAAGATGATACTATTGAAGGAAATTAAGGAAAGAAGAATACATAGAACATTCTTGAAATATTTATTACAATAGCTTGGGGGTCTTCTCTGATCTCAAAACAAACCAATTGTTTAAAAACAGCAGCATGTTCATCCAGGAAGAGTATATGGAACTAGGAAAGTCTTAGCTGCACATTTATCAGCATGGAGGAGCAGCACAAACTGAAACTCAAGAGTGTTTGTTAGATCCTTTGGAAATCTAAGCGCTCAGAGAAGTGTTACGTCTTAAACTGTGGCGAACAGATGGGCGCAGGCAGCCATAACACACTGCAGGAAGGTTCATAATCAGGAACTGCTGTTAGAGGCAGTGCGGGCTTCAGAAAATAACCCACTAACTGATAACTCTTCTTGAGAGTCGTGGTGAATGGTCGAGAATTCAAACATCTCAGGGACCCCATAGGAAAATCCTCAAATTGTTCTATGTTTTCTTTCCAAAGAATGCTTTTGGCTTTTCTCAGTGGAGATCACTGAACAATCCTTTCCACAGAACAGAGAAGGAATCTAACTTCAGAATATCTCCAGAATATTTTGTTCTCTTTTAAAAACTGTCCCAATGAAATGGTTTTATCAGTGTCATGAACAATTCCTGTATCATGAGAACCTCACCATGCCACACAAAGAAGAAAAACACACATTGCTAGGATACTAAAATTTTTCCTTGTGACAGGGAATCACAAAATCATTGAAGAGACCAGAAAATCCCACTGAATTCCTAGCACCTTAGTCTTAAAATTAAAAAAGTAAAAGGTGCAGTTTGATGTGGAGGCTGATGCCTGTGGAAGAAAACTTTGGTTGCTACTGTAGCTATACATGATCATGAGAAAGCTGTGATTACCATGGTTCCAGTACTGCCACCTCTGCTTTGAAAGTCTGAGTGCATTCAGAACGATAGTTCTGGAGTTGCACAAAAGAGCATATTTTTCTTATTTGATTTAATCATCATACTTAAATAACAAGAGTCATCTGTGTGTTTTAATTTGTTTTTAAAATTGCCCTTCAAAATAAACATCAAACATGTATTTTGATTGTTTTTGTGTTGCTTTGCTTTGTTTTAAGATTGGGGTTTGGACTAGTTGCAAAAGTTCACAAACTGGTAAAACTACTTGAAAAAATAAAATAAAACATACTAACAGAGGATATGTGGGACTACATAAAATGTCTGATTCAAACCTGTTGAGGCAGAAAAGAAAAACCAGCGAGAAAGAGACAGAGAGAATGATAAATGGGTAAAAACAACAGCAAATATGGTAGATGTTATTGTGACCAAAGTTAATTGCCTATAAGTTGCTACAGTTTGAAGATATGGACAAGAAATGGTTAAAGTAGTGTAAATGTATAACTATCAAAAGGAACTGAGACAATCCAAGTTTACTTTGGCAAGTATAGTCTTCAAAGAAAAATTATCAGCAGCAATAAAAGAGATCATCATACAATGACTTTAACAAGAACTCCGTTTAAGAAAATACGCTAGTTAACAAATTACTGGCTCTTTGATCACCTCCCCTTTGGCCACAGAGGAAGACTATGAAAGACAGCCCTGATGAGACCTGATAGGCTAGGGACAGATGGAAGGGGATGAGAACCACCCCTATCAGTGAACTAAGGAAGGGGCATGGGAGGAGGTGAGGGAGGGAGAGCAAGATTGGGAGGGGGTGAGAGTGGGGACTACAGCTGGGAGACAAAATGAATAAACTGTAATTAATATAAAACTTAAATTTAATTAAAAATAAAAATTTAATAAGAAAATTATATAAAAAATAAAGTGACTGTCACTTCTAAGATATTTATACCTAAATTTATGGATCTACCTACGTGTTGTCCAAACATTTGTCACTTTAGATAAATTATGTGAAAAAATTAAATGGAACTATTACTTAATAATGAAAAATTTCTTTTTCTCATAATAAACGATTTTGTTTTGGCTCCAAAAAAAAAACAGAAAAGAAAAGAAAATACACTCAATATCAAGTATCAAAATGCATAAGGCAACATTGGTACAACACATGGAAATAAAGAGAAAATAATCTATTTATGCTTGCCAGTTTCAGGAAACTTTAAACCATAACTGACAAAGCAAATATAAACTAAGTAAGGAATTGGTTAGAACGGTAAGTGAAGAGCACCTAATTGACATTTGTAGACTATGTCATTTAAAAACAGCATACTGCACATTTATAAGCTCATGTCGAACAATTACCACGTAGAACATAACCAATGTAATGAAATACAACCTACCAAATATAAAATAATAGAAATCACACAAAATATGCCCTCCAATCACCATAGAAGTAAACTAGAACCCTCTTAATTGTTGTCGAAAAGGGAGCTACACAACCATGCAATACTTTGAAGTTAAACAAGCAACTCTTTTTAAAATTGAGTTGCTTGTTTTTTTTTTTTCATGTATAGAACTTTTTAGTTGTTTGTATGTTGCAGACACCAAGCATCTGTTAGATATGTACCTGATAAAGATATACTCTCATTCTGTGAAGTGTGCCTTTACTTAGTGCACTTGCAGAGATTCATCCAGAAAGTCTGTATTCCAGGCATGCCTGGAAGTTATAGTTTTCTCCTTTTCTTGTTATCAGTCAGAGGGTATCAGGGTATGCAGAGATCTTTGATCTTTTTGGAATTTTTGTACAGGGTGAGATAAAGGTCCAGCTTTATGTATTCTCTACATGTTTAAAACCTAGTTTTATAGTATCATTTGATGAAGATAATCACTTTTTGCAATGTATATTTTTGGTGTTATTGTCAAAAACAGGGAGCTTCAATTGTGTAGACCTCTCTCTCTTTCTGTGTGTGTGTTTCTGTCTATCTATAACTGTCTGTTTATCTGTCTGTCTGTCTGTCTCTATGTGTGTGTGTGTGTGTGTGTGTGTGTGTGTGTGTGCACCGGTATCATTCTCCTTATTTTATTTTTCTGACTAATTCACATCCTTTTTAAAAACTTTTTTGTTCATAACAATTTACTCACTTTGTATCCCAGCTGTAGGTCCCTCCCATATCTCCTCCCAATCACCCTCTCTCCCTCTTCTCCTCCCATGCTCCTCCCACAGTCCACTGATAGGGGAGGTCCTCCTCCCCTTCCCTCTGACCCTAGCCTATCAGGTCTCATCTGGACTGGCTGCACTATCTTCCCTTGTGGCTTGGTAAGGCTGCTCCCCTCCACCCTCCTCAGGAAGAGGTGATAAAAGAGCCAGCCACTGAGTTCATATGAGAGACAGCCACTGTTCCCCTTACTAGGGTACCTACTTGGACACTGAGCTACCATGGGCTACATCTGTGCAGTGGTTCTAGGTTATCTCCATGTATGGTCCTTGGTCCTCAGTCTCAGAAAAAAAAAACCTATGCCCAGAATTTTTTGTTGTGTTGCTCTCCCTGTGGATCTCTTTTCCCCTCCAGGACTTTCTATCTCCCTCTTCTTTCATAAGATTTCCCACACACTGCCCAAAGTTTGGTTATGAGCCTCAGCATCTGCTTTGATACAATGCTGAGTAGAGTCTTTCAGGGGCCCTCTGTGGTAGGCTCCTGTCCTGCTTCCTGTTTTCTCCCTCTTCCAATTATTGTCCTGCTTGCCTTTCTGAGTGAGGATTGTTCATATTACCCAGGTCCTTCTTCTTGCTAAGCTTCTTTATGTGTTCACATTTGAGTATGGTTATCCTATGTCTAATATCCACTTATAAGTGAGTATATACCATGTGTGTCTTTCTGTTTCTGGGATATATCACTCAAGATGATATTTTCTAGTTCCCACCATTTGCCTGCAAATTTCATGATTGCCTTATTTTTAATTTCTGAGTAGTATTCAATTGTGTAAATGTACCACAATTTCTGTATCCATTTCTCAGTTGAGGGGTATCTAGGTTGTTTCTGGGTTGTGGCTGTTACGAATAAAGTTGCTATGAACATGGTTGAGCAAATGTCCTTGTTATATGCTTGAGCATCTTTTGGATTTATGCTTAGGAGTGGTATAGCTGAGTCTTGAGGCAGCACCATGCTGCTTTCATTACCAGCTCTATGGTATAATTTGAAGTCAAGTATGATGTTATACCTACATTATTATTTTTGTTTAAGTTTTTTCAGGTTATATTTAATTTTGTGCTACCACATACATTTGAAAATTTTTCCACTTCTAATTTTGACTGGGATTGTAATTAATCAACAACATATAACTATGTCCCTTTATCTGTCCTTGTGTCTGTTTTATATTTTAAATTTATCTTTTATCTATTCACTCATCCATCCATCAATCCACTTATTTATCATTTCTGTTTTAAACTGATATAATTATAATTTTAATCTATGCATATCTTACCCTATTCGTTTTCTATTTTTTATGATGTGACTTTGTCCCTAGTCTTCTATCAACATAGTGTATCAAGAATTCAGGTAACTTACATGGAAATTAAAAAAAAAATGTGACAAGAGACTAAAGGAAAATTCCCATTTTAGAAGTGTTCTATTTGTCCTTAGTGCTGGATAGTCATATGTCGACTTGACACAAACTAGAGTTATCTGAAAGAAGTGAACCTCGAATGAAAAACATGTCTTCATTATATTCAGCTGCAAGGCATTTTCTTAATTAATGATTGATGGGGAAGTTCCAGTCCATTGTGGTTGGTGCTATCCTGGGAAAAAACAGGCTAAGCAAGCCCTAGGGAGCAAGCTAGTAAGCAGCACTCTTTCATGGCTCCTGCCTCCAGGTTTCTGCCCTGTTTTAGTCCCTGTTATGACTTGCTCCAAAGATGACCTCTGATGTGGAAGGGTAAGTCACATAAACCCATTTCTCCCCTACTTGCTTTTTGGTCATGATGTTTCATTGCAGCAATGGAACCCCTCATTAAGACATTCTGCTTCAATTAAACAAATTTACAGTAAAGTTTCTATTGATGATTTTAAGGCGTGTTCATTGCTTTCAGTCAGTTGATATATTTGGAAATAAGTAGGGAAAGTCTACCTTATTTTTACAGTGACATCAAATTTTGAATAAGGTCTGCATAATATATGTTGTAGATCTTTTATTGGACATCTGGTCCCTGAATGTAGGTAGTAGGATAATGACTCCCTGGGTTCTATAAAGTTAAATCACAAACACATAAAAAAATGTTGTCAGATTAACATGACACCTGCACAGTCAAATATGTCTCCAGCCATCTGGAATGTGGCTTAACCAAGTCCAAACTCAGAATTTCATTTCTGACATTTTTTGCTCTAAGAATTTTAATAAAAAAACTCCACAAAGAAATGTTTTGATATAGTGCATATTCTTTTTTTTTGACAAGATATGTGATACCATCACAGATGTCATGGTCCATAAAAAGTGTGTAAAACAAGAAAGATTTAAATAATACTTGTTACCGTTTTCAGAAAAAGAATAAATATTTTATCTTTGAAGAGTATTGTAAGTTCATGAACATTTTTTTTATTTTTCTACAATTTTAAGAATCAAAGAACATGCCCAGCTATACTTTTGTTGACTTTGTGACTACTCAAGGAAATGACTGTCAATAGTGTATATGTGTATTATATCACCCTAAACTATAATTTATTTTTAGGAAGTTGATGCTTATAGGGACAAGAAGATATGGTATACTGAAAATTTTAGTGTGATGAAATTTGTAATTCTTTTATTACTCAAATATCCAGTTAGGATACCCAACATAAAGCAGACGTCTATGAGCCATCATGTGGTCCTGGGGACTGAACTCATATCCTCTGAAGCAGCATGAATGCATGCTCTTCACCACTGAGCCACCTCTCCATTCCTACTCTAAAGTTTTGAAATTTGTTTTGGTCTTCTTGACACAGGCCTCCCTATATAACTTGGGCTGGCATTGAACTCACAATCCTGCTTCTGCCTCTTCAGTGCTGGATTATTGCTGTCTGCTGTCATGCCTAGCATAAAATGTTGTCTAATTAACTGATGTGCTGATATCAGGACCCACGTAATGCTTTCACAATCTATTAATAAACATAACTTTAATAAAACCAGTTGTACCTATGTGGGTAGTACCTGTATTCAAGCTGTAGACTCATGAAGGTGGGAGTCATTTCAGAACTCTGCTGGTATGTATGCTAAACACTACTGTGGTGGTTAGAATGAGAAATGTTCCCAATAGGCTGAGATATTTAAACATTTGGTTTCCAGAAGATAGTCGTGTCTGGAGAGGTGGTACAACCTTGATGGAGAAAATACAACACCGGGAGGGAGGACTTTGAGAATTTGTAATCTTCCCGGAGTTCCAGTTCAAGTTCTCTGTGCACTATTGAAGGTATGCTCTCTGCCATGCCTACTGCTTGCTGCTATGCCTTTCCTCTTCCTGCTATGATGGAACCATGGCTAAAATAAAACTATTTTGTAAAAAAATAATTCTAAAATATAATGGGTATGCTTGTAGTGGAGAGCATTCTGTATTATCTTAAAATATGACATTTTAAGAATGGTGAAAGAGGTATTTTGTATTAAGTAGGAAAAAAGAAAAGGGGAAAGATGAAATTTTATTGGCAATGTCATTACAAAAAAAAAAAAAAAAAAGAAAAGGGAACCTTCAAAATTACCCAATCCCCAGTCATACCTTGTATTTTGTCATATAAAATCTTCTTAGTAAAAAAAGAAAACTTCAAGGTTGCCTTTTTGACTTGTGTGTTAATAGAAACTTCAGAAGGCTCAAAGAGAATATTAGTAGTAGTAAAGGCCATTGAAAGTTTTAAGGCATGTTTTAGTGGCATGAGTGAAACTGCTTCCATGGAAATTAGAATGGAAGCTCATCATCATCATCATCATCATCATCACTTCCTAATGGTGGATGTGCTGTATGTAGGGGCTAAGTTACTAATTTTTGGAAAGCATACATACAAGAAATAAAGTCCCTATGGCCAAGACAAAAACAATTAGAGCACATCTACTGTATTAGTTATTTATCCTTGATTATACTATAACTCAAGAGCAATGTGTGTTTTGCAAATTACCTTCTGGGAATCACTTCTGCCTCCTTCAATTTTATCTCAATCATCCTATCATACCTGATATTAGAATCCCTTTTCTCTTACTAGTCAAAATGTTTCATATATTTTTGTCATTTTATAAATTTTCTGCTTTGGGAGTAATTTTACTGTCACTTTATGAGAACTTCAAAATGTCATTAAACTTTAGGAAAGTGTAGTACTAATAATTAAAATTTAACCAAAAGAAACCTCTGAAACTATCATTTAATGTGTGATTTCTTTACATAACATATGAAGAAAAGAGAAAAATGTTAAAAAGTGAATAAAATTTTGACAGCAAATATATAATTTACATTATATAATGTACACACACACACACACACACACATATATATATATATACTTATGAAATCTATAACACAGAAATAGGCTGCAAATTGAAACACAGGGGGACATGAAACTATTATGTAGTGCAACTGATATTTTTCATGTTAACCAAATTTGTTGACAGCCTTATCCAGCAAGACTTCTAATGTATAAAAATCATTGGTAATGGATCTGTCACCCTCTGTCTTTCCTTTTCACTTTGCAGATACATCTCACAAGTCACTGAAGGGCTTGCTTTCCCATTTATCTCTTCATGATATCCACAACCACCATATATATTGGGATCCTCCACACATTACTATGAGCATTGCATCTCTCATCGCACCTGATAGGTAAAACTTTCCTAAATCCCACACAACTGGTAATGACTTGATGAACATTCCAGGAAAGAGAAGGGATTCTCTGCTCTCAAGGAAAGCCACTGAAAGAGAAATAAATCGCATGTATTAAGAGCTTCTGATGAATAAATAATTCATAGAGAGTAAATTAATTAACTGAATTCCCATTAAAGCATAGTATAGCATTCTAGACTCAGCCAGCGTTGTATCAATCAAAATGCCATCATTTGGCCTGGCTTCCTGTGATTTTCATATACGAGATGACTGTGCACACTGAAGGCTACAATTTAAGAGGATATTTCCCAAACCGGGTGTTTGAGCACTCTCTTCCCAAAGACTTAAACTACTATTTCTTCATAAACACTCTGACCATTGTATTTAATAGTGTTGACATTTACATGAATGGATTGCAGTGTAGTTGTTGAACATGTACTGGGATGATTCCATAATCCTGTTTTAATTAGATGGATGTTGCGAGCATACAGAAATCACAAGCTGCACTCCCTGTGGTGATGCCATACTGGCAAGGAATCAATCACCACGGCTCTGGTTGCCATAGAAACTGAGAGCTCCTGCACCACCATCTAAGTGGCAAATGATTGGTAGTATGCTCATAACACAGGGAGAGCAATGAGTTTTTCTATCCTGTCCAGCAGCTGTGCCAGAGAGTTAATTAAAAGCAGAGAACATGAAATAAATCTAAATCTGTGAAGAAATGAAATGTACAGTACAAATTGAATTCCCGTGTCGGACAGAAATTAATATGCAGCGCAAACCACAGAGCTGCCTGAACAAGCAGCAGCAGGGAATCATGGGAAATGTTGCTTTTGAGGTGTTAGAACTCAAAAGTGGAGAGGGCGCCTCCTTATCTTACTACCCAAACAAGCACTCTGTTCGGCATTTATGTTGACTGATGCATGCAAATTGCAGCCTCAAATGTTAAGAGTTCCTATTTCCAAGCAGGAAGGACAAAGCTTAAATAAGATTTAATTAACAAACTGTTAGCGACCGCACTTTATCAGCTGTGAGCACAATGTAAGTCAATGTTGCTATTCCTCCTGTGCTAGAATTCACCAGACAACCTCCGTGAAAGTCAATGTGTTTTTATTGATAAGCCACGAATTCAGAATTTATATTTCAAATATCACAAGCCATGGAGCAAATACCTGAAATGCTTTCTCAAGAACTATGAGAGGCTCTACATAAAATAAATATACATATGTTTTTCTTTCCATAGAATGTGCTGCAACAGATCAGGCATGAAATACTGAACTAGAAATAACCAAGTTTCAGTCCACTTCCGTTCTATAATTCGGTTTTATCAATTGGAAAGGTGTTTGGGCAACTTGTTCTCCATGTGAGGCCAACCACTTACATGGCGTACACATGCATCTCTGCACCTGCCAGACATTCATGAGTTCTAGGAACTGGAGGCAAGAAAACATCTACAATCATGCAATTCACACCCCCAACAAACCAGCCCAAACAAGGTACAAATTTGATCTTTAAAGAGTGAGCTTGGCTAACAAAGCATCAAATATTCTGATAAAACTCTAGTCTTTATATCACAGGCAATTAGTATTCTTGTAATGAGCTATTAAAAATTTCCTAGCAGTGAACATCAGCATATGGCTAGCCCTCTCTTCCTGATGACAATTGGTAGCTCCCCTAAGAAGAATATACATGATGCTTCCAATCATCCCCTTTTAGTACTTTTTCCAAAGTCACAAAATGAAAAACAAACAACACACCTTCCATAGAGTTGTTTGTAATGATTTATGTGAAGTAATCCGGTTTTTAAATGCAGTTAATATCGGCATGGTGTGAAAATATCACGTAAGCGAGGGAGAGATGCCTCAGATACCTTACTGCTGAAGAAAAGAACCAGTTTGGATTCCAGAATTTCTATCAGGTGGCTCACAGTCGCTTATAATTTCAATGACCAGAGACCATATGCCCTTTCTTGCCTCTGCAGGAGCCAGCACCGATATAGACATACTGACATATGAACATACATGCTGAGACAAGATTAAAAAGAAAAAATAATAAATATTTTTTATATAAAAGAAAATATCACATGAGCATCCATGACTTAGAAAGTATAATCCTAAGGAGTCCACTTCAAAGAGAGTCCTGTATGCATTGCAAGCTATAAATATCCTTCTAATTACTGTTAGAATTAATGATTTTGACCAAAAAAGGCTTCAGCATGACACAAATTGGGAAGGCTATGTAAAGGTGTTACTGACTCCAGAGAGGTGGCTCTGCCAACGTTATACTGATGACTGTGTTCTATCATTAAGTAGATAGCAGCTAATTTTGCCCTACCTATTGTTATTTGTAAGCAGAAGCATAGGAAAACCAAAATGTAAACTCACAAAAGTAAATATCTGAATTATGAAATTTTGAAAAATTATATTATAAACAGTAAAATGTAATGTGGTTAGATTATTAGTGTATTATAGTCACATGTGTGATGTCAGTGGCCATGAGACATCATTATCTATGGTCTATAGATATTATATTATCTATAGTCTATAGATATTATTATAATTATGGATAATAACTTGAAAGTGCTCCCTTTATTCCATTTTTAGTTCCATATGCTTCTACACTCTTCAAGTTTGACTTTAGCTAGTTTCTTTTGAGGATCCCTTTATTCTTGTGTGAAGGGAAAGAGGACAAAATGTGCACAGAAATTCACTGGTACTCTGTGTTGCAAACACTGAACTGCTTTTTCATTGCCAAGTGTACATAACTGAGGACCAGGGTTCTAAGAATCCATTATACATGGAGGAACAATGAAGGAGCTTTAAGATACACACTTAAATGAGGATATGTGTTTATTTCATGCAGCTTATTTCAGTAGGAGATCTCTGTAGGGGAGCAGTTGTCTGGGAAGAAAAATGTTGTGGTTGATACCTTCCTGATACACTGTCAACACCCATACTGAGGCCACAGGAAGGAAGGCTTGTTATTCCTGTGACTCAGGTTAGGTCTTGTCATTCCCACATCAGTGATCTGGTGAATTTCTGGGCTGATGATGGGTCTACCTAAACCTATCTGTTCCAGCTTTTTTTTTTTTTTTTTACTTGTTCGTGTGGTTTCTTCATTTCTTGTTACCCCAGTCAGGTCAACCCCGAAGCCCTGGAAGACACAGCACTATTTACCCCCATCTCTGATATTTACATCTGTATGATCCTAAGCCCCAACTTTGTTCATATTTGTTCTATATGGTAGTATATGTATTTTCATAAGCTAAGCAAAACTTTTGTGCATAATCTCATATGTATCGTGTGTGTGTGTGTGTGTGTGTGTGTGTGTGTGAGAGAGAGAGAGAGAGAGAGAGAGAGAGAGAGAAACTGCCTGATAAATGCTAACTAGGATGGATGCAACAAAAGTTGGAAAGTAAATTTATAAATTTATAAATAACTGGAACAAAAAGGGCATGAAGCCACCACAGTCTGAAGAATGCAGGCATTTTTACACTTATTTGTCCACCTAAAAAGACCCTGTATCTCCTGGGTGTATCAGTTGAAATATAAATTGTAATCATTATGTCAATGTGTTTATTTGTTTAACAAATGCTTGTTGAGTGATTTCTATGTTTTTGTCACTGTGTGAATGAAGCAGATGTGGCTGTTTGAAAAACTGAGAAGGAAGGAATGGAAGCAGTGTCACTTCCCAGCTTGTGACACGTCTGTTACATAAAATGACTCCAGTGTGAGTTTTGTGCTTTGCTCTGGCCATCTTGAAATTCATAGCCATTCTTGCACAAAGACACCCCACCATTTCCAGTTTTTTTTTTTAATTTTGACCCACAATTTATTCAGTAGGGTCTATTCAAAATCTTTGCCTATCTACAGATTCTCCCCAAGAACTCTTTATGTTTCCATTGGATCTTGCATCTAGATTTTTCTTTTTCGTGACTATGAATGGATTTAGATTTCTTTGTATTTCCATTGTCTCGTCCCTCAGAAATAATAATAATAACAAAAAATAACACCTTGAAAATGTACACAAACCCTCTCCTGTGTCAGCAAGATTGCAGCATCATTTATTTAAATGATTAGTCTATAATGCACTTCTGCTTGAGGAGAACCAGTTCTGTGTGAGAGAGAATTGTGCAAACTGAAGAAACTGGGAAGGTTGTTTTAGAAATCTACAGAGACAAGATCATACATCGTTCTTGCTATCCTTCTGACTTCTGCTGGACAGTGCTCTCTAGCTGGATCCTTGACCACTGAAAATTGAAACCATGAGGAACATGAAATTCTCCTTTCCATTTTGCAGTCATTCATTTTTACCTAATTCATACAGGGGGCACATAAGACTTTTAGTCTTGTTACCTATGTTTGTGTTTATTCCTTTTGAGTTATGTCCTGAAATTTATATTTATATCCTCGGTAGATTAACTTCATGCAGAGATTGTGACCAGAAAATTATTTCCGGAGACATCAAATAATCTTTTATGTTCAAGCACTCAAGTGAATACTTCAAACATGCTGTTTTATGGTATTAGGGATTTTTTTTAGTCCATCTTACCCTGTAAACATATTTAAATTCAGATGATGGTATTCTCTTTGATTTCTTTTCAGGAAAAATCTTCCTAGGATGGATTTCTAAAGTGTTAAGTTCTTTCAGGTAGCTTAGGAACTATACTCTGTAGTATAGAGCTTCAATCTACCTTAGATATGACCATTCTCTGATATTCCCACCTTAGATAGACCACCTTAGATGTAACCACCTGGGATATTTCTGGAATGATTTCTCTGAAAGCACAGCTAAGATGGAGTTTGGATTCAAATAGTAAAAAAGGAATCAACACATATTAATGGAATGAAGTAGAAAGAGGGTTAGTGACACAATTTGTCTGTAACATAAGCTTAATGAAGCTTCAGTCAGCTTAACAGAGCTTTGAGGAGTATCTCCATCCAATTCAAACACTGTGCTTTGTTCTCGCTATCCTTCCCTGACTTCTGCCAGTGATGGCAGACATCATTGTCAGCGGCCTGCTCTAGGAAAGACTTCACTAATTCAAAGCCCATGTTTGTAGTTGAAGCAGACCAAACAAAGGAAAGTCAAAGGCTTACTCCTGATGCCCTTCGTTTGGTGGACAACTCCTTATTTCAGATGAGATACACACATCTCCACATTTGGCCCAAAGTTTTCATTAGAATGCCTCCCGAATAACTTCTTAGGTTAAGTAACTAGAATGTTGATGTTCTTAGAAGGATAAAACTTCATGTGTGCAGCGGCAGGTCTTTACAGCAGGAGGTTCTTGTGAATAAGTCAGAGCACAATCAGTTCTGTAAAACTTTATGAGCGTATTTTCACACATTTTCTGTTGTAGTTATGTGACTTTAAAGCATTATGAGCAGGGCGTTAATGTTTGTGTGTCACTAACCCTATCATTTTTTAAATAATTTTAGTTTTGATTAATTTCTGCTAGAACTTATAGTTTGGGGGCAACTCAATTTTTTTGCAACTTTTTTTTTTCAAATAGAATTCTGTTAGTTACGTATATGGAGGCAAAATGTTTGGTGGTCAGGTTTATGATTCCATTATTAAATTATTTTATGCTATTTTATACTCTCCATAACACATTATTTTCCATACTTAATTTTAAAAATATTTTGTTTGACTAAGTTCTATGTAAAACTTCCAAACTCTTTTATAATGTATACGAGTGCTTGTTTTCATGTATGTATGTGTACCACATGTGCTGTTGATGCTCATACAGGGCATACAACTTCCTGAGACAGAAAGTACACTTAGTTGTGAGCAGGTACGTGCGTTCTATGTATGGAACTGGCTCCTTTGCAAAGCCAGCAGGTATTTTTAACCCCTGAACTATTCCTCCAGCTAACAAGAATCAAAGACATTTAACATGATTATTTTTATCTACAGCTGTAATCTTTGGACTTGGAGATACTCTTTGTATATATAGTAGCCCCTGATACATCTTAGAAGATAAGCTGTTGAGCGCCCATGCCCAGGTTAGTTGGGTGATTTAAAGATTCTGGTTCATCCCAGCATGCCCAAGGCAGGGGCGATTCCTGCCTGGCAAGCATCTATTAGTTAAAATGCTACATTTTGAATCGATTCTGCTAAAGGAAGGTTCCCAGACCATTAATGACCTCGTGTTCCTCCCTAGGGGGATGGTCCAGTTTCCTAGCAACTGTATCTCTAGTGGGTGGGGAAAGAATGCAGTGAGGTGGTTCTTCCCACAGGGCATTACTAGACTTCTTTACCTACCTACTTCAGGTCCTAGTAATAACTGCTAATTTATCTTTTGGTCTCTCAAAGCAAATATCTGTGAAATGATAAAAAATTACAAAAGTGAATAAATGTGAGTTTTTAGTTGGTAATAGGCTCAGTAAGATATGAAATAAACACAAATGGTGCTACATTACAAAATTGATCATTTAACATTAACTTCAAAATTACCCAGCATTATAAAAGAAGAAAGTACTTACAAGAGAGGGAACCCTGCCAGACACCATGCATCCTGAAAGTCACCCTCAGGTAAAAACCTCCACCCTTACTACCCAAGAACCTCAAGCCCTTCTCACCTCCCTTAGGTAGCACAATTTAGTCCCAGTATTTTAGTCCTTCTAAAGACAGCAAGACTGATGCACAAATTAACTCCCAAAGACTCAGAAAGCATGGGCTTCTCCAGGTGGGGTCCTAGAGCTGAAAGGAGAAGTGGACATATACCTCTGCCCTAACCCAGAAGATATAAGTAACATCTGCCACAGGGATAATATCCAGAATATATAAAGAACTCAAGAAATTAAACACCAACAAACCAAGTAATACAATTTAAAATGGGTACAGAGCTAAACAGAGAATTCTCAATGCCAGAGAAACACATAAAGAAATGCTCAAAGTCCTTAGTCATTCAAGAAATGCAAATCAAAATGGCCTTGAGATTCCACCTCAAACTCATCAGAATGGCAAAAACTCAAGTGACAAAACATGCTGGAGAGGTTGTGGAGAAAGGGGAGCCCTCCTCCATTGCTGGTGGGAATGTAAGCTTGTATAACCACTTTGGAAATCAATCTGGCACTTTCTCAGAAAATTAGGAATAGTGCTACCTCAAGATCCAGCTATACCCAAAATTGCCCTACCACTGAGGACATTTGCTCAACTATGTTCATAGCAACATTATTCATAATGGCCAGAATCTGGAAACAACCTAGATTTCTCTCGACTGAAGAATGGATACAGAAACTGTGATAAGTTTACACAATGGAATAGTACTCAGCAATTAAAAACAAGGAAATAATCAAATTTGCAGGCAAATGATGGGATCTAGAAAAGATCATACCAAGGGAGGTAACCCAGAAATGGAAAGACACATATGGTATGTAGTTAAAAAAAAATGAAGGACAACCTTTATGCCCAGCTGTAGATTGTGTCTGTGTTTAATTCCCCAGTTTTGTCTCTAATTTTATTAATCTGGACCCTCTCTCTTCATCTTTTAGTTATTTTGGATAAGTCTTACTGATTTTCTCAAAGAACCAGATCTCTGTTTCAATGACTGGGTTTTTGTTGCTGTTGTTTGGTTAATTTGTATTTTATTTATTTCACCTCTGAATTTGATTATTTCTTGCCATCTAATAATCTTTAAGACTATTTCATATGTTCTAGCCATGACAGGTATGCTATTAAGTTACTAATATGAAATCTCTCCAATTATTTTTGTAGATACTCTATGCTATGAATCTGCTTCTTAGAACTGTCTTCACTGTGTTTTTTATGTTTAGGTATGTTATGTTTTTATTACCATTCAGTTTTCAGAAGATTCTCATGTTTTTTTCTTAATTTCTGTCTTGAACCATTTTTCACTCAGTTGAGTTTTCAGTTTCTATGAGTTTGTAAGCTATCTTTGTTTCTGTTGCTGATATCCAGCTTTAATCTATTGTGGTTAGATAGGATGTAGATGTTATTTCCATTTTCTTGTATGTACTTAGACCTGCTTTGTGCCCATGTATGTGGTTTATTTTCAAAAAGTTCTATAAGGTACTAAGAAGTGGAGAGGATATGGGAGGAGTTGAGGTAAGGTAAAACATAAATAGAATACATTTTATTTAAAAAAATCTATTTTCAATTAAAAAAACTATCCCATCAAAGTGAATTATTTAAAAGAAATGGATTAATTTCTCTATGTTTGACCTGCCAAAGGGAATTTAAATTAAGTTTAAATTAGTATTTTAAAAAGATAGGGTACTAGAATTAAAAGGCAAAAAAAAAAAAAAACACATTCCATGTATCTCTTTCTGGGTCTGGTTACCTCACTCAGGATGATCCTTTCTAGTTCCTTCCATTTGCCTGCAAATTTCATAATTTCCTTGTTTGTAATAGCTAAGTAGTATTCTATTGTGTAAATGTGCCACAATTTCTATATCTGTTAGAAGAAAAAGTAGGGAAGAGCTTTGAACTCATTGGCACAGGAGACAACTTCCTGAACAGAACATCAATACCTGTGGCTTGAGGAGTCCTATTGAAGAGTGTGAGGCAGGAGAGGATAGGGAATTAATGGAAGGGCACAGAGGAGACAGGGATGCCATTAGAGGACCAACAGAGTCAATGAATGTAGACCTCTGAGGGCTTGCGGAAAAGGAAGCACCAACCAAGAAACATTCATGGGCTGGACCTGGGCTCCCTACACAAAAATAGCTGATGGGCAGTTTAATCTTCCTTTGGGTCCCCTGGAGTGTTGAGCCAGTACTGTTTATGGCATGGACTGTGTTACCTACTTTCGATCACTTCTCCATGGTGGGGATGCTTTTCCTGGCAGTGGATGAGAATGAACTCAGTCCTAATGAGGGGGCTCCCCTTTTCTGAGGAAAAAAGGAGGAGGGATGGGGGAAAGGGGGAAGGGAGTACAGGAGGGAGAGGCTAAGATCGGATGTTAAATGAATATATAAAATAAAAATAAATTAAAAAAAAAACAGTAATCAATGGTATAAAATTTAAGACCTTGATGTAAGTCTATTCACCTACCAAACTTGGTCCTTGACAGGGAAGTTGAAAATATACAACAGAGAATACAGTGTCTGGATGGAAAACTAGATCCTTTTTCTCCCACCCTTTTGCAAAACTCAACTCCAGACAGATCAAGGCCCTCAATATAAGACCTGAAAACCTGAATAGGATTGATGTGGAAATGGGGGACACACCTGAAACTCACAGGCATAGGAAAGGGCTTTCTTAACAGGAACCTGATAGCATAGGTATTAAGATCAGCAACTGGTAACTGAAACCTTATAAGCCTAAAAAGGAGACTATGATCAGGCGAAGAAACAAACTATAGAACAGAAAAAAAAATCTTTTCCAGATATTGTTCTGTCTAATTTAATGTCAACTTGACAGAAGCTAGAGTAATTTTGGAAGAAGAAACCTAGTTGGGAAATCAGATTGGCCTGTGGACTATCATGTGGTGCATTTTCTTTCTGTTTTTTTTTTTTTCTCTTTTAAAAAAAATATTTATTTATTGCAATTTATTCACTTTGTATCCTGGCTGTAGATCCCTTCCTCATCTCCTCTCACTTCCACCCGCCACCCCCTCATTCTCTGCTATGCATAACCCCTACTCCACTCCTTCCCTTCTATCTGACCCTAGCATATCAAGTCTCATCAGGGCTTCCTGCATTATCTTCCTCTGTGGCCTGCATACCCAGGGGGGAGGGGCGTGGATCAAAGAGACAGCCACCGAGTTCATGTTAGACACATCCCCTGCTCCCCCTTAATAGGGAACTCACTTGGAAACTGAGCAGGGGGTCTAGGTTCCCTTCATGCATGTTGCTCTGTTGAAGTATTGCTCTCTGTAGGCCCCTCCCTGGGCCGAGGTTTTTTGGCTATTTTGGTCTCCTTGTGAAGTTTCTGTGCCCTCCAGGTATTTCTATCTTTCTTTTCTTCCATAAGGTTTCCTGCACTCTACCCAAAGTTTGGTTATGAGTCTCAGTAGCTCCTTCCACACCCTAATGGGTATAGCATTTTCTTTATTGATAATTGATATGGATGATCCCAGCTCACTGTAGAAAGTACTGTCCTTGGATTAGCAGTCTTTCATAGTATAACAAAGCAAGCTGAGAAATCCTTGGGGAGAAAGCCAGTAAGCAGTACCCCTTCATGTGTTCCTGTTTCTATATTCTACCTTGGATTCCGTACTTGATTTGTTTGATTATATATATTGTGAAACTGTAAGCAAAATAAATCCTTTTATCCCCAAGATGCTTTTTGTGTCATAGTGTTTATCACACCAATAGAAACTCTAAGACAACTATATATTTCACTGATGGTTTGATTCTAGATTTTAAAAAAAAAAAGAAGAAAAGCAGCAGTTCAATTAAAATTTTTGCCATAGTACTAAGCAGACAGGTCTCAGAAGAATAAATACAAATATCTGAGCAATATTTTAAAAAATGTTCCATGTTATTAACCATCAAGGAAATGATAGCTAAACTGTTTTGTGATTCCATATTGCTCCTATTCAGAACAACTATATTTCTCTAAATAGCAAATGTTGCCTAGGATGTAGAAATGGGGAACCACTTATTCATATTTGGTAGAAGTGCAATCTGAAGCAACCGCGGTGAAATCAATGTGGAGGTTCCTCAAAAGCTATAAACAGATTTATTCTATGACCCATCTTTTATTTTTCTTGGGCGTATACCAAAGACTCTGCATTTTGTTGCATAAATATTATTTCATTCATGTTTATTTCTACTGCATTCATGATGGTCAGGAAATGTAAACAGAATGATTTTCATCAACTGGTGAATGGGTAATGAAAATGCAGAACTATTATCTCATGAAATATTATTCATATATTTAAAAAGCCTAAATTGTGAAATTTTCAGATAAATTGATGGAGCTGGAAAGAACCTTTCTGAGTGAGGTAACCCAGATCCAGGAAGAATCACATTACATATTGTCTGTCGTATGTGAACAGTAGCTTTGAATTCATTAATTGTAGTACACATAGAAGCTGGGAAACTAGTAAAGGTCCATGGGAGGGAATAGAGAACACAGGTGATTTGCAGGGGAAATGGAGAATAAGTAAGGTTTGGGTGGATTGGGATGGAAAAGTAGTGTAAAGGAGAGAGTGTGGGTGGGTGATATCTAACTATAAAGACTATTGAAAATAATATGTGGAAACCCACTACCATAGAAGCTTCCTTAAATATGCAATATACCTTCAAAAAGACTATTTGAGCTACACAACAATGAGAAGACAACCACTTCACCAAGACACAGTAGAATATCGAAACAAATGCCCAGTGACAGGAATGGGTTATTTCACTTGGAGTTATTTTCCAGTGAGTTCCATGTACCCCACAAATGCCTATTGCCATTGCTCTTGGTTACCCTCCAGAACTTGACATAAGACCTTATTGCTAAAGATATCACATGTTTGATTCATAGAACATGAAGAAATAGAACTGGTTATAACCTGGAAGCTTCATCCTTGCTGACTAGTTTTCATAGGGCTGAGATGTTGTTGGAATGCTACCCAGGGAGAAGAAAAACATCACCAGTCCTACCTACCTCTGTACTCTAGGAGATACCATAATGACAGACCTGGCAAAGAATGCCCACTGGTCTAGTCACTAGTGGCATAAATGTCGTGGGAGTAATCAACAACTTTCTGTTTGGACTTAAGGCTAGCTCTTCAAGAGAGAACTCATGTCTGGCAATAGTATCAGGGCTAATAACCCATGTCTACAGAAGTAAAAACACTAAGGGATAAAGTATAATATTATTCTGATAAGTATATATAATATGAAACTGACTCCTAACGACATTATACTCACAGTTGAGTGCATCTCTCAATCCTTATCAGAGAAGCTTCTTTTTGCAGCAGATGGAGAGTAACAAAGAGATCTAAAATGGGTCAACATGCAGAAAACAGGAGATTGGATTAATATATAATTACATTATTATATATTACAATTATTACATACTATATAATTATATATTAATCCAGTTTACTATAACATGAGCATCTTTATCCCAGTCCCTTCTCCCAACACTCAGAGATCTTCATGGAACAGGAGTAGAATGATTGCAATAGAGCCAGTGAATGACTATATCAAAACAGTATTTTCTGGACACATATGAAACAGCTGTGATTTTGAGAGCACACAAATAACTTGCTCTGAGTCACAAACAAAAATCTCACAGGAGGGAAGTGTCCATGAAGTTCCACCCCTAGCTGAAGAGCTGTAGCCAACTGATGGCTTTTGAGAGCAGAGTGATTTTTCCTTGAGGTTGTTATTACTGAGAGCCTACCCATGATCCAGTATCCATACCCCTACACCCATGCACAGGATGGCAGCATTAATTATACTCAGTGGGTGTAACAAAAAAGGAAAAGGAAGAAGGAAAGGAAGGAAGGAAGGAAGGAAGGAAGGAAGGAAGGAAGGAAGGAAG
>NW_026594418.1:5693846-5694921 GCF_907164565.1 Psammomys obesus
AAGGAAGGAAGGAAGGAAGGAAGGAAGGAAGGAAGGAAGGAAGGAAGGAAGGAAGGAAAAAAACAAGAACACACTGAATTAAAAAGAATTGTGGGAGAATAGGGGAGAAGTTGGAGGGGAGAGAATTGGGGATGGATTGGGAAACATCTGCTTTCAGTATGAAATTATCAAACAAACAAAAAAATGAAGGTGCTTATATTATCTATGTAAATAACAAAGTGTAACACACAGTTGGAACCCATTAACTTTATGCTTAATATGATTTATAATATACTGCTATAAGAGTTTATTTTGGCCCCATCTAGGAATTTGCAAATGAAAGCATAGAATTACGAATAGCAGTATTAGTTAGTAATGGTAATAAAAATATAAATATTAATTTGAAGGTGATACAAACTGTTCAGTAGTTGAATCATATTTGGAATAGTAGATTTGATGCATTGATGAATGTAAAAAAATCAATTTCAAGGCCTAAAAGTGTCAGTTCAATAAAATATGCAAGTTATCCATTTCATCTGAAAGTTCCAAAGGAAATAAAAAGTGATTCAGCCAAAATTGAAGTATATAATTATACATAGGAGCTACTTTCATCAAAATTATAGAACTGTATAAATTCTACCCATTCTGAAGATAGATGTAAAAGTATTAAATGAGCTACAATGAGGCATAGACATAATAATAATATATTTAACATAATAATAGAGTTTTTCTTACACAATTCAGTGAAAATTCATGAACTTCCGGATGTATGCATCCCTTCTGCTCCATGTGATGAGGAGGAAATATAATAAAAACATTACCATTATTATTAATTTGCTTCCATTTTCTTCCATTTTTATATTAATTATGTTTACTGATAATGTTTTGAGTGTTTCTATTAATAAATTGGAGGAGAATGTTTTTCTGTAAGTAAATTACTTAATTATTGTTATCTTCCACCTGGAGGCAAAACTAACACTCATAATTTAGGAAAACAGAAATTCTACTTGGGAATTAAATAATTAAATACCACGTACCACTTTTCTTCTTTTCTTTCTTTCTTTCTTTCTTTCTTTCTTTCTTTCTTTCTTTCTTT
>NW_026594418.1:5694931-5719576 GCF_907164565.1 Psammomys obesus
TTTCTTTCTTTCTTTCTTTCTTTCTTTCTTTCTTTCTTTCTTTCTTTCTCTCTTTCTTTCCTAAATAATATTTTTTGGCACTTTCTACTTTTAAAAGTATATAATTTAACTACTTAAGTAAATTGCAAATGCTGGTGAGGATGTAGGGAAAAAGAAACACTTATCCATAGTTGGGGTGTGTGTTCAAACTGGTTCAATAACTATGGAAATAAATGTAGAACTTCTTCCAGAGATGAAAATTAACCTACCTCAAGATCCAGTAATACTGCACTGGCCCATATATTCAGACATTTCAACTTTACTACAGAGATACTTGCTTATGTCTTTTATTGCTGCTCAATCCATAATAACCAGAAATTAAAACTATATATCCTAGATATCCATAAACTGATAGATAGATAATCAAAATATATTACATTTAAACAGTGAAGTATTTTTCAGAGCTGTTAAGAAAATTGTAAATACATGGAGTTAGACAAAACCTCACTCACCATGAGTGAGGTTATGCAAACACAAAACGACAAACATTGTACATTCTCTTTTATATGTAGATGTTTGTTTTAAGATTAGGATATGTGTGCTATTATTCCAATAATCACAGAGGCAAGATACTTAGTAAGAGAACAAGAGAAAGACAAAAATCTCCCAAGAAATGAAAATAGAATACACATAATTAAGAGATAAATGGCAAAGTGGAGAAGGAAAATCTAATAGAGAAGGGAACTGGAGAGAAGGGTAAAGGAGGGAATATGGGAAGGCCAACTAATACTAAAGGTATTTCAAAATAAAATGGGTTGTTTGATGAAGACAACCCATTTAGGACTTCATAATATTTCTGTTCTAAGAATTCAAAAGCTGTTTTACATATACACCTGTGTTAGGAGGAGTACTATACCTAGCAAGGATAACAACCACCTATTTCATTTCTGTTCTGCCTTCTCCACAGGTTACCATCCCACCCTTAACTGTAAATTCTAGGAAGCTAGGAGTTGCATATTTGTTCATGTTCTATGTCTACAATATAGAGTAAGGTCTTTCAACATGATAAACGTGCAATAAATGTAGCTTTAAATATTGATAAATCAAATAGATTCCCATAGTCTTCTCAAGATTCATAATTCAACTTGATGCTTTCATATGCATAAATTCTATTTCCTTCTTATTATAGGTATTTTCATAACCACAATAAGTTGGATATTAATGGGATTGACTCTTCAGAAGTTATTTTCTATTGGCTTATTAAATTTAAAGCTCACAAAAATCATCAGTACATCTTTTACTCCACATTAAAAGTTTTCTGTATTTTCATGAGAATGTTGTACCCAGATTGTGAGACCCCAAAAGACCACTGGAAGTCGAGTCCATTGCAAAACACATGAGGATCTTTTTATTACAAGCTTGAGCCCAGGTCTCAGCAACCTCCCTGGTAAAGAGGAGGAGTGTGGTCTTGTGGTATAGGGGAACAAGGTTTTTAAAGGGCAAAACCTCAAATGGTGGGTTACATGCCCTGACATTACATGATTGGGTAAGAGAAATTGACTTTTGAAACGATAGGTTTACTTTAGGTAACCTATAAATGGTTCTGGCCTGGCCATCTGGGCTGCTTTCCTGGAACCTGTATCTCTAGTGGTCAGGAAAATAATGCAATAAGGC
The DNA here is from genome assembly GCF_907164565.1 of Psammomys obesus. NCBI lineage: Eukaryota > Metazoa > Chordata > Mammalia > Rodentia > Muridae > Psammomys > Psammomys obesus. Next base: position 5,696,585 of record NW_026594418.1, read on the forward strand.
TAGTTCCTTCCTGCAGGTGACTGGACATTTCTCCACCTGGCTGGTCTTTGTTCAGGCTTGTACTCCAAACCCCAAACCAACACACACACACCCAAAAATTTCAATTCTTTGGTCTCTCAAGAAACTCTCCCTGAAAAGAAATCACCCTTTTGCCTTATAATCTGCAAACAAAATTATCTTTTGTTCCTATGACTTCTAACACTGTACAAATGAATACCACTTTTGAGATTCCGGCAAATGACAAGCACCAATGCAACTCGAGAAAGTCACAGTTTTCACACCTTTTCTGAGATGTCAAAAACACTTCAAAGGGAAACTCATGATTAACCCTTACAAAGATTTTTTTTAAAGAGTTTAAGAAGAAAATTGTATCTGTCACAAGTATCAGATGGCTGATGTTACATGATTATGTTGAGTCTTTGATATTTTTCATTGGTCTACGTGTCTCTTTTTGCACTATAATAAGATATTGTGCATCATGACTCTGCCATGTATCTGAAGAGATGCAGTGGTAGTCCATCCAGCAGTGTGCCTTGTGCTCAGGATTATTTTTTTCTATCTAGTGGGTCTCTTCTGGTTCAATGATATTTATGGTAGGTCTTTCTATTTGTGAAGACTAAGATGGGAATTTTGATTAGGAATAAAATGAATCTGTAAATTGCTTTTGGTAAAATGATCACTTTCATAATATTAATTTTACCAGTCCTTGAACATAAGATGTCTTTCCATTTTCTTCAATCTTTATGTCTTTCTTCAGAGGTTATAGGCTTTTATTACAGACATCTTCACTTCCTTTGCTATGTTTACTCCTATATATTTTATTTTCTTTGAGGCTATTGTTTATGAGAGTGTATCCATGATTTCCTCTGTATGTTTGTTACTGATGCATAGAAAGGCTATTGACTTCCACAAGTAGAGTCTGTATTCTGCCACGTTGCTAAATTTGTTCATCATTTCTAGAAGTTTCCGAGATAATTTTGGGGTCTCTAATGTATAATATCAGGTTATCTGCAAAAAAGAAATGGCTTAACCTTTTCTTCTCTGTGGTAAAAACAAAAACAAACAAACCAAAATAAAAACACTGGAGAAAAGAGTATCTTCAACAAATGGTGCTGGCAAAATGCTATTTCCACAAGCAGATGAATTAGTGTCTAGTATCTGTCATCTTACACACTCACACACACACAATGGATCAAAGACCTAAACTCAAAACTGAAACATTGAAACTGGTAAAGAAAACCTTAGTGCCCTACATGATACACACGTGGAAAAAATGTTCTGAATAAGAATCTATTTGATCAATATTTAAAGGGTAACAATTGAATATAAAAAATAGTTACTTATAAAAATTATAGAAAGAATAAATGTAGTTGGCACGGAGATGAGACAGGGAACACTATAGGAGAAGAAAATGAGGAATGAGGGGAAGATATGATATAATGTGTCCTCATATGAGATTTTCAAATAATAAATAAAAGTTTTTTTTTAAATAAACAATTCCCTCACAGTAATTAGCAAAACTTAAGTACCTGGTACAGTGGTTGCCTGACCCTCAAAAGGTCTGTGGATAGGTTGGAAAACTTGAAGAAAGAATGAAAGAAAAGAAACAGTGGAAATAGGAGAAAAACAGGAAAGGGCAATTGTTCTTTAAAAGACAATGCAACCAGTCCTTATGAGACCTGACAGGCTAGAGTCAGAAAGAAGGGGAGGAGGTCCTCCCCTATTACAGCCAGGGTACAAATTTAATAAATTGTAATAAGTGACAATAAAATAATATGCAATGACAAAATGTATTAAAAACAATTTTGTATAAAAATATGATTGAATAATTAAAATTAAAAATTATAATTTATTACATTATAGAATTATAATTTAAAGCATTGCTCAAAAGTTTAATAATATTGTCAATGTCTTTTTCATTATTTTTGAGACTTTAATATGATTACATCATTTATTCCTTCCCTTTCCTCACTCTAAACCCTTCCATATAACTATCCTTACATTCAAATTCATTACCGTTTTTTTCACTAATGGTTACAATGTATGTGTGTATATATGTATGTATGTATGTACATAAATATATAATTCATAAATATTTCTAGCTAAGTCTGTATAATATTACTAGTATGCATGTCTTCAGGGCTGACCATTTGGTAGTGGATAACTAATTGGTATCCTTCTTGGCTCTTGGCATTCTTTGCTTGCATGTAGTTCTTTGTGTAGGATTGAGTCTTGTGGGTCTCCTCCAGTTTGGCATATTTGCTGCTGCTATTGTCATTGTTCAGAAAATTTTAGGTAGTCACATAGGTAAGAATTTTATGGGTATAACTTTTGACATTCGTAGAAGAAAAAAATCTTACAGCAAACTCCATCCCTGATCCTCTGCATCTTCCATTCATTTATCGTCCTCTTCTGAATGATCACTGAGCCTTAGGTGCAAGAGTGGTAAAGTGAATGTATACACTGGGACTGGGTTCAGTATATCTGCATTTTGATTGGTTATTGTTTTATGCAGTGGACTCAATTTGTTGCTAAGAGAAATTTTCTGAAGGTTTAGTTTAATCTGAAGATTTAATTTAGGTGCCTCTGATGACAATGATGACAAAAGAACATGCAACATCTTTCTTTCTGTGCCTGCATCCCATGACTCAATATGATCTTTTCTAATTCCATCCATTTATCTGCAAAGTTCATGATTTCATTTTTCTTTACAACTGAATATTATTCCCATAGTGTATATGTATGACATTTTCATTATCCATATATATATATGAATTAGTTATATATAATTAGTTATATTATAATTAGTTATAATATAATTAGTTATATTCATATATATATATGGATAAGCAATTATCTTTGGAACAGGATGTTGAGCTTTTCTAACGTATGTCAAGAAGTGGTATATGTAAGTTATATGTTAGCTTTATTCTTTTAGTTTTGTGAGAATGCTCCATACTAATTTCCACAGTGACTATACCACGTTGTAAGCAACACACAAAACAGTGAAATAAGGTTTCTTCCCTCCATACTTCCTCTAGTATATTTTAACTGTTTTGTTGGTCTTTGCTATTTTAACTGAAGTAAGATGTAATCACAAAGTTTTCTTGATTTGCATTCCATTAATTGCTAGGTATTATGAACATGTTTTATAAATTTTTAGCCATTTTATTTACATTTTATTTTTAGCCAATTTATTGACTTTGTATCCCTGTTGCAGCTCCCTGCCTCATCTCCTCCCAGTCTCACTCACCCTCCCTCTACTCTGCCTATGCCATTTCCATAGTCCCCTGATAGGGGAGAACCTCCTCCCCTTCTATCTAACCCTAGCCTATCAAGTCTTATCAAGGCTGGCTGCAACATCTTCCTCTGTGGCCTAGCAAGTCTGTACCCCCCAGGGGAGATGATCAAAAAGCCAGCCACTAAGTTCATGTCACAGGCAGCTCCTTTACCCATTTCTAGGGAATCCACTTGGAAATTGAGCAGCCTATGGTCTTCCTCTGAACAGGGGTCTAGGTCCTCTCCATGGATGGTGCTTGGTTAGAGTATTGGTCTCTGCAGAAGCCCCCCACCCCATGGGCCCAGGTCTTTTGGCTTTGTTGTTCTCCTTGTGGAGTTCCTTTCCCCTACAGGTCTTTCTATATCCCTCTTCTTCCATAAGGCTTCTGGCAATCTGCCCAAAATTTGGCTATGCATCTCAGTATCTCCTTTGATACCCTGCTGGATAGAGTCTTTGAGAGGTCCTCTCTAAAGGCTCCTCTCTTGTTGCTTATCTTCTCCTACTTCTGATGTCTATACTGTTTGCCCTTCTAAATGAGGATTAAGCATCTTCCCTAGGATCTTCTTTGTTATTTAGCTTCTTTAGGACTGTAGATTTTAGTATGTTTATCCTATATTATATGGCTAATATCCACTTATAAATGAGTATATACCATGCATGTTTTTCTGATTCTGGGTTACTTCACTCAGGATGATCTTTTCTAGTTCCATCCATGGGCCTGCATATTTCACGATTTCCTTGGGTTTAATTGCCAAGTAGTATTCCATTGTATAAATGTACCACATTTTCTGTATTCATTCCTCCCTTGAGGGACAACTGAGTTATTTCCAGATTCTGGCTATTACAAATAAAGCTGCTATGAACATAGTTGAACAAAGGTCCTTTTGGGTGTATGCTTAGGAGTAGTATAGCTGGATCTTGAGGTAGCACTATTCCTAAATTTCTGACAAAGCACAAGATAGATTTCCAAAGTGGTTGTACAAGTTCACATTCCCACCAACAATGGAGGAGGGTTCCTCTTTCTCCACAACCTCTCCAGCATTCATCCCTTGAGATTTTTTTTTTAATTTTATTTTTTAATTTTTATTTTTTTATCTCTGCTGTTCCAATGTGTGAGGTGAAATATTAGGGTCATTTTAATTCTAATTTGCATTCCCCTAATGGCTAAGGACATTGAGCATTTCTTTAAGTGTACCCCATTTTTTAAATTGTATTACTTGGTTTGTTGGTGTTTAACTTCTTGAGTTCTTTATATATTCTGTATATTAGCCTTCTGTCAGATATAGGGTTGATACAGATTGTTTCCCAGTCTATAGGCTGTCATTTTGTTCTAATGACAGTGTTCTTTGCTTTACAGAACTTTCTCACTTTCATGAGGTCCCATTTATTTTTCTTTTTTTTATTATCATTTATTACAATTTATTCAATTTGTATCCCAGCTGTGCCCCCCTCCATCATCTCCTCCCAATCCCACTTTTCCTCCCTTTTTGCCCTTTATGCCCCTCCTATAGTCCCCTGATAGGGAAGGTCCTCCCCCTTTCTATTTCACACTAGTCTAGCAGGTGTCATCAGGACTGTTTGCATTGTCTTCCTCTGTGGTCTGGCAAGACTGCACCCCCCAGAGGGAGGTGATCAGAGAGCCTGCCACTGAGTTCATGTCAGAGAAAACCCCTGCTCTCCTTACTAGGGATCCCACTTGGTTACCGAATCTATGCACTACTTCTAAGCTGGAGTTTTAGGTCCTCTCCATGCATTTTCCTTGCTTGGGGGTATCGTTCACTGCAGGGCTCCCAGGGCTTAGTTTTTTTTTTGTTTTTGTTTTTGTTTTTGTTTGTTTTTTGTTTTTTTTTTTTGTTTTTTTTTTGTTTTTTTTTTGTTTTTTTTTTGTCTCTGTTGATCTCCATTTGGAGCTCCTTTTCCCTCCAGGTCTTTCAATCTCCTTCTTTTATAAAATTCCATGCCCTTTGCAAGAGTTGGGCTATGAGTCTCAGCCTCTGTTTCAACACCTTGATCTGCAGAGTATTTCAGGGACCCTCAAGTAGTAGACTCCTGAGGTCCTATTTATTAATTGTTGATATTAGAAACTGTGCTGTTGGTGTTTTGTTAAGGAAGTTGTCTCCTGTGTCAATGAGGTCAAGGACCTTTTCCACTTTTTCTTCTAATAGATGTAGTGTGTCTGCTTTTATGTTAAGGTCTTTGATTCACTTGGACTTTAACTTTGTGCAGGGTGATAAATATGGGTCAATTTGCATTTTTCTACACGTAGACATCCAGTTAGAACAGCACCATTTGTTGAAGATGCTGTTTTTCATTGTATGGTTTTGGCTTATTTGTCAAAAATCGAGTATTCATAGGTGTGTGGTTTATTTCTGAGTCTTCTATTCAATTCCATTGATCCACCATTCTGTTTCTATGTCAGTACCATGCAGTTTTTATTACTATTGCTATATAGTGCAGCTTGAAATCAGGGGTGGAAAAACCTCCAGAATATCTTTTAATATAGAAGATAGTCTTAGCAATTACATTTTGTTTTGTTTTGTTTTGTTTTACCATATGAAGTTGAGATTTGTTCTTTTAAGATCTGTAAAGAATTGAGTTGGCATTTTGATGAAAATTGCATCGAATCTGTAGATTGCTTTTGGTAGGATGGCCATTTTCACTGTTAGTCCTACAGATCCATGAGCATAAGATATCTTTCTATCTTCTGATATCTTCTTCAATGTCTTTATTCAGAGGTCTTTCACTTGCTTGGTTAGAGTCACACCAAGGTACTTTATGTTATTAATGGATATTGTGAAGGGTTTGTTTCCCTAATTTCTTTCTCATCCTGCTTGACTTTTGAATAGAGGTGGGCTTCATTTTTTTTGAGTTAATTTTGTATCAAGCCAATTTGCTGAAGGTGTTTATCAACTGAACGAGTTCTCTGGTTGAATTTTTGGTGTTACTCAGGTATACTACCATATCATCTGTGAATAATGATACTCTGACTTCTTTATTTCTGATTTGTATCCCTTTGATCTCCTTTAGTTGTCTTATTGCTCTAGCTAGGACGTAAAGAAATATGTTGAAGGGTAAGGAGAGAGTGAACAGCCTTATCGTGTCCCTGATTTTAATGTGAATGATTTAAGTTTCTCTCCATTTAGTTTGATATTGGCTATAGGCTTGTTGTATATTGTCTTTACTATGTTTATCTATGTGCTTTGTATTTCTGATATTTCCAATACTTTAAACATGAATGGTTGTTGGATTTTGCTAAATGTTTGTTTGGCATCTAAGGAGATGACCCTGCAGTTTTTCTTTTTCAGTTTGTTTATATGGTGGATTACATTGCTGGTTTTCTATATATTGAACCACCCCTGAGTTTTTTATTGAATATTTTTGTGTCAATGTTCATTAGTTACATTGGTCTGAAGTTCTCTTACTTTGTTGGGTCTTTGTGAGTTTTAGGTATAAAGGTGACAGTGCCTTCATACAATGAGGTTGGTAATGTTCCTTCTGTTCCTGTTTTGTGGAATAGTGTGAAGAGTATTGGTGTTAGCTCTTCTTTGAAAGGTCTGGTAGAATTCTGTGCTGAAACTGTCTGGCCCAGCTCTTTTTTTGTATGTTAGAGTTTTGATGGCAGCTCCTATTTCCTTAGGGAATATAGGACTGTTTAATTGATTTACCTGACCTTGATTCAGCTTTGGTAAATGAAACCTATCAATAAAATTGTGCATCCCATTTACATTTTCAAATTTTGTTGCATATTCAAAAAAAGTAGGACCTAATGATTCTTTGGATTGCCTGAGTGTCTGTTGTTCTGTTGCCCTTTTCCTTTCTGATTTTGTTGATTTGGACAGAGACCTTCTGCCTTTCAGTTAGTTTGTCTAAGGGTTTGTCTATCTTGTTGATTTTCTCAAAAAACCAGCTCTTGGTTTCTTTGAACTATTCTTTTTTGTTTCTAATGTTTTAATTTCAGCAGTAAGTTTCATTATTTCCAGCCATGTACTCCTCTTGTTTGTGTCTGCTTCTTTTCTTTCTAGTGCTTTCAGGAGTGACATTTAGTTGCTTTTATGAGATTTCTCGAGTTTCTTTATGAATGTACTTAGTGCTATGAACTGTCCTCTTAGCACTGCTTTCATTGTGTCACATAAGTTAGAGTAAGTTGTACCTTCATTTTCATTAATTTTTAGGAAGTCTTTAATTTCTTTCTTTATTTCTTCCCTGATCCAGTTGTCACTGAGTAGACAGTTGTTCAGTTTCCATGTGTGTATAGGCTTTTTTGTTATTTCTGTTACTGTTGAGGTCTAGTTTTAGACCATTGTGATCTGATATGTTACAAGGGATTATTTCAATCTTCTTTCCTCATTGAGGTTTGCTTTGTTCCCAACAATATGGTCTATTTTAGGGAAAGTTCCAGACATGCTGAGAAGGTATACTCTTTTGTATTTGGGTGAAAGGTTCTGTAGACATCTATTAGATCTATTTGATTTAAGACCTATGTAAGTGTCATTATTTCTCTGTTTAGCTTCTGTCTCAATGATCTGTCCCTTGGTAAAAGTGGGGTGTTGAAGTCTACCACTATTAAGGTATTGAAATCAACATGTGATTTAAGCTTTAATAATGTTTCTTTGACAAATCAGGGGCCCTTGTGTTTATACAGAGGTGTTCAGGATTGTGATGTACTTCTGCTGGATTTTTCCTTTGATGAGAATTAATTGTCCCTCTCCATCTCTTTTGATTAATTTTAGTTGAAAGTCTATTTTATTAGATATCAGGAAGTCTACTCCAGCTTGCTTCTTATGTGCATTTGCTTGGAAAATCTTTTTCCAACCCTTTACTCTGTGCTAGTGTCTATCTTTGCTGCAGAGGTGTGTTTCTTGGATGCAGCAGAATGTTGGAGCCTGTTTCCTCAACCAATCTGATAGCTATGTCTTTTTACTGGAGAGTTGAGACCATTTATGTTAATAGATATTAGTGACCAATGATTGTTAGTTCCTTTTTTTGTGGAGTTGATGCAATTGTGTGTTTGTTTTCTTTTCCTTTTTGGATGTGATGGTGTATTTATCCAGCATTTTCTTTGGTGTAGTTGATCTTGCTGGGTTAAAGTTTTCCTTATATTATCTTCTCTAGGGCTGGATTGCTGCATTTATATTGTGTAAATTTAGTTATGTCATAGAATATTTTGTTTCCTACATCTACGTTGATTGAAAGATTTCCTGGATATAGTAGTCTAGGTTGGCATCTGTGATCTTTAAGTTTCTGAATGAAATCCGTCCCCCTTCTAGATTTCATAGTGTCTGTTTAGAAGTCTGATCTAATTCTGATAGGTCTGCCTTTATATATTAATTGTTGTTTGTTTTTTTTTCCCTTGCTGCTTTTAATATTTTTTTCTCTGTTCTGTACATTTAATGTTTTAATTATGTGGTGGGAGGAGTTATTTTCTTTTCTGGGGAAATTTTTTTTCTATGATTTTTTTCCAAAATATTCTCTGGGCCTTGGAGCTTGGAATTTTCATTTTTATCTATTCCTATAATTCTTAGGTTTTGTCTTTTCATGGTGTCCTTGATTTCTTGGATGTTTTGTGTTTGTAACTTTTCCAATTTAGTTTTTCTTTGAGAGATGTATCAATTGCTGCCATTGTATCTTGAGCACCTGATTCAATCTCTTGTATTCTGTTGTGATTGTTACCTTTGTGGTTCCTGATCTCTTCTCTAAGATCTCCAACTCCAGGGTTTTCTCTGTGTTTTCTTTACTGATTCCAGTTCCATTTTTGTGTCTTGATTTATCTTATTCATTTCCTTCATCTGTTTGAATATGCATTCCTGTCCTTCCATGATGGCCTCTTTTTTTGTTCATTTCCTCTCTATGTGCTTCGGATAATGGCATAATTATAGATTTAAGATCATTTTCTCGTGTTTCAGCTGCAAAAGAATATCCACTGATTTTTGGAGATTCTGGTGAGGCCATGATTTCCTGTTTTTTGTTGCCTGTATTCTTACACTGGCCTCTACCTATCTGGTTGTCTGTAGCCTTGACTGATTATTCCTGGAGTCTGTACTGCAGACTGAATCCACCTGTCTCTGGAGTCTCGAGTTGTCTCCCCTGGATTCACTGTCTCTGCCAGCTCACTGTTTGTGACCTGGGTAGCTGGGGCACAGGTGGAAAGATTTCTACATCTAGAGCTTCTCCTGTATTTCATAGACTTCCTTAAGAAGGTGGAGGATAGGATTTGGTTCCCGGGCCTGTCTCACCTCTGCTGTGTTCACTCGCTGTGCTGGCTGCATTGTTTCTGACCCAGTTGGTCTATGTTGCTGGGGAGCAGGAAGAGAGATCTCCAAAATTAACACAGCTCCATTATCGCACAGGCCTCCTGAGAAATGCAGATATCAGTGTTTTGGTATCCACAGTACAGCCTGCTGGTCACCCTGCTCTCACTGATAAGCTGCTCTTCAGATACACTGCATAGTCAGTGCTGCCATCTTGGATCCTCCTCAACCTTTATTGATTTATAAATAGTAAAATATCCACATGTCTCTGGAACAAAACCAACTTATTTGTGGTTACTGATCTTTTTGTTATGACCTTGGATTTTGCCAATATTTTATTGAGAACTTTTGCATCTATATTGATTGGGGTAACTAATCTGAATTTTTATTTTGTTGTATGTTTATCAGGTTTTGATAATGTGGTACTACTGACTTCATAAAGTGTAGGGATAAAAGTAGAAAAGCCATTACTTTTATATTTTATGGGATAATTTATGAAGTATTGCTGTTAATTCCCCTTTGAAGTTCTAGTAGAATGAATGATGCAGTGAATCAGACTTGTCATGGGAATTTGTAAACTGAAAAAAAATTTTATTATTGCTTCAATCTCATTGTTAGAGTCTTTAAAAAACTATTAATTTCATCTTGGTTTACTTTTGAGATGTTGCATACATCTAGAAACTTGTCTGTGTCTTTTAGATTTTTCTAATTTAATGGTATAGAAAATTTTAAAATATATTCTTGTAATTTTCTGAATTTCATTGATATTTGTTGTCATATCTCCATTTTCATTTTAATTTTATTAATTGCCATCCTCTTTCTGACTAATTTCGTTCAGAGGTGTCATTCTTAATTATCATGTTCAAAAGTCAGGTCTTCAATTTGTTAAATTTTGGTAGTTTTTTTTATCAATTTCAGCTTAGTTTTGGACATTTCTTTCCATCTTCAGTGTATGGATTTGGTTTGTTATTGTTTTACCCATGGCCTTCAGGTATATCATTAAGTTATTAATTTTAAACTCTTAAATTTTTTATGTGGCTACTTCTTGCTAAAAACTTCTTTACTTTTATGACAGCCTTCACAAACCTATATAGAATTTTCTTTGCTTTATTTTTATTTTCATTTATCTAGGTATTTTCAAAATTTATTTTTTCATTTTTTCTGTGACTAGACAGTCACTTGGTAGCATATTGTTTAGTTGCCAAGAATTTATGTGCTTTTCTATAGTTTCTGTTGATATTTAGATTTAGCACATCAGGTAAGATAAAGTGCAATTTTGTGCTGGGTAGTTTTTATGTCAACGTGATACAAGTTAGGGTCATCTGGAACAGAAGATTTTATTTAAGGAAATGCATCAATAGGGCTGGCTGGTAGGTAAGTTAGTGGGGAATTTTCTTCATTGATGACAAATGTAAAAAGGCCCAAGTTGCTGTGGGTAATGTTATCCTTGGTCAAGTAGTCCTAGATACTATAAGAAGGCAGATGAAGAAATCTATGGTACAATAAGTAAGTAACATTCTTCTACAGCTTCTATCTCCAGGTTCCTGACAAGTTCCTGTCCTGACTTCTTTTTATGATGGACTGCAATTTTCAAGGTGAAGTAAACCCTTTCTTCACCAAATTGTTTTGGTTATAGTGTTTATTAAAGCAACTGAAACATTAACTAAGATATAGCATATAATTTCAATTCTCATACACTCGTTGAGACTTTCTTTGTGTCCTAATAAATGCTGGAAGGAATGTGTATTTTTTAGTGTTTGGGTTAAATATTCTGTGCATGTTTGTTGAATTCATGTTTTTCTTTTTCAATGTAAGAGTAATGTTTACTGGGTTGCTTTTCAATTGCTTGCTCAGATTGCTTTCTTATACAACTCAGGACAAGCAATTGGTAAGCCCGATGATGGCACTGCCCACAATGGGCAGTCTTTCGTCAATTAGCAATAAGAAGATGTTGCAGAGGCGTGCTCCCAAGAAAACCAGAAAGTAATTCCCTCAGGTAACGTGCCCTCTTGGTGATGGTAGTTTGTGTAAAAAGTAACCAGTAAAATGGACATTTGATGTTCTTCTCTATCACTAACATGTTCCTTTGAAGCAGTGTTTATCACTGAAACTGGAGCTCATGGGTTTGTTTGTTTGCTAGACTGACAAATAACGAGCCCAGTGATCTTCTTGTTTCTGCCCACCCCACAAACATAGGGTTCAAAGGCACACATGCCCAGTGTATTTACATATATGCTGGTATTCAAACTTAAGTCCTCACATTGGCTCAGCAAGCTCTCTTAACCGCTAAACCATCTCTCCATCCCCTAATTTGCTGTTTTTCCTTTTATTGAAAATAATTTTTCTCAATAATATATTCTGATTATAGCGTCCTCTCCAGTTATTCACTTTGCCTCATATCTAGATGCATTCCCTTTTGGTCTCATACTAGAAAATAATCAGGCTTCCAAAAAATAATAATATGAAACTTAACATAAAACAAACAAACAAAAACTTAACACACTAGACTTATACAAAACCAAAAAACAAAAGAAAAAGAACATGGGAGAAGTATAAGAAACAGAAACCCACTCATTCAAATACCCAGGAATCCCATAAAAACACTAAACTGAAAGTCATAAGGATTTGTTGCAGACCTGTGCAGGCTCTGTGCTTTTTGCCTCACTCACTGTGAGTCCATAAGTGCTTTCATCATGTTGATTTAGAGGATATGGATTTTTTTTTTTTGGTTTTGTAGTTGTTTGGTTGGTTGTGGGTTTTTTGTTTGTTGGTGATTGGTTGGTTGGTGTCCTCCATCTCCTATGGTTTTTACACTTTTTCTGATCCTCTATTACAGAGTTCTCTGAGCCCTGAAGGGACATGGGGACATCTCATTAGGGCTGGGTCTTCCAAGCTCTCTTACTCTCTGCATAATTTCTGCCTGTGGATCACTGCACTTGTTCCCATCTGCTGTAGGAAGACGGTTTTCTGATAATGCCTGGGCATAGCAGGAGTCATATGGAGAACAACCTATAGTCTTGGCAACAGCCTGGGCTATTTAGGGTTTTCCATAAGACCCCTTTGACCAACAATTCAATTAGAAGTAATCCAATGACCAGCTGGGGCTCTGTCTTCTCAGAATTTGGTAATTTCATTCACATCACTGCCAAGAACTATGCTGGAAATGTCTGCGGCAAGCAAGTCATCTTCCTAGAGGTGTCCCACCATTTTGCAAAGTGTACAATGAATAAGCCCTGGCTAGACCAAGCCCTAGGAACTTTGTCTCCAGGTTGCTTCCTGCTGATATACCTTTCCATGCTTATCATTACTGTATTTCTCATATATCTGACATGGCAAAAAAAAAAAATCCATACTGACTAAGCACTGATGTAATTGCTTCACTCTGTAGGGAAGATTTCTTACAGAATCAATATGAAGATGTACTTTCATGAAATAATGCTGTTTAGAGGAATTGATGATTTCATAATTCCTGACAATGATTTCATAAAATTCCTGATTGGATTAAAATAACTTTAGGCCTCCTGCAGTATAACAAAAACTGCTAGAAACCTATGAATAATCACATGTCACTGACATAAACTGCACTAGAGAGAAGAATGGATTTGGGACAGATTTAAGACCTAGGTGAAGTTTCACTCTACCACTAGCAGTAAGCCAAGGGTCTCGGTATTCACCACAATAGTAACCATGAACAGAAAATAGAAAATTAATTCTGGAATGAAAGACAGATAGAAATATTATTTTGAACTCACAATGAACTCATGGATCTAAGAGGTAATTAAAGTATGTTTAATCAAGTGCAGTCTTAATAGAAAGACATATAAACAATTATCTTGTTGTAACCCCTTGGAAACTGTTACCCTCAAACGTTGTCAACCACTGTCATGAAAGACTGTTCTGAACTTACAATGAATGTTTGTAATGAAGACATTAATAAGAGATATTTATTTTTTTTATTTTTTTAAATTTTATTTTTTTCTTATCAGTTACATTTTATTAAATCTGTATCCCAGCCGTATCCCGCTCCCTCATCCCCTCCCAATCCCACCCTTCCTCCCTCATCTCCACCTTTCTAAGTCCAATAATGGGGGGGAACCTCCTCCCCATTCATCTGATCCTGCTTTATCAGGTATCTTCAGGACTGGCTGCAAAGCCCTCCTCTGTGGCCTAACAGGACTGCTCCTCCCTTCGGGGGTGGGGAAGTCAAAGAGCCTGCCATTGAGTTCCTGTCAGAAATAGTCCCTGTTCCCACACTATGGGAAACCAATTGGTTACTGAGCTACCACAGGCTACATCTGAGCAGAGGTTCTTGGTTATATCCATACATGGTCCTTGGTTGAATATCAGTCTCAGAAAAGACCCTGTGCCCAGATATATTTGGTCCTTGTGGAGCTCCTATTCTTTCCCTATCATACTAACTCCCCTTCTTTCATATGATTCTCTGTACTCTGCCAAAGGTTTGGTCAAGAGTCTTTGTATCTGCTTTGAAAACTCTGCCAGTTAGAGTCTTTCAAATGTGCTCAGTAGACTCCTGTCATACATTCAATGCACATCCCATCTGTTTTTTTCTAAACGAGGATTGATCATCTTACCCCATGTCCGCTCTCTTGATTATCTTTTTTAGGTGTATAGATTTCAATATGTTTATCATATCTTGTAAGTCTATATAAGTGAGTATATTCCATGTTTGTCTTACTCCTTCTGGGATACTTCACTCAGAATGATCTTTTCTAGATCCCATAATTGCCTGCAAATTTCATGATTTCCTCCTTTTTGATTGCTGAGTAGTATTCCATTGTATAAAAATACCACAATTTCTGTACCCATTCCTCCGTTGATGGACATCTGGATTGTTTCCAGGTTCTGGCTATTACAAATTAAGCTGCTATAAACATGGTTGAGCAAGTATCCCTTTTGTGTACTTGAGCAAAGTTTGGGTACTAGCAGTGGTTTGGCTGGGTCTTGAGGAAGCACTATTCCTAATTGTCTGAGAAAGCACCAAATAGATTTCCAGAGTGGTTGTACCAGTTTACATTCCAGCCAGCAGTAGAGGAGGGTTCCCCTTTCTTCACAACCTCTCCAGCATGTGTTGTCACTTGAGTTTTTCATCTCAGCCATTCTGATGGGTGTAAGGTAAAATCTCAGGGTCATTTTGATTTGCATTTCCCTGATGGCTAATGAGGTTGAGCATTTCTTTAAGTGTTTTTCTGCCATTCGATATTCCTCTGTCGAGAATTCTCTGTTTAGCTCTGTTTCCCATTTTTTGATTGGATTACTTGGTTTGCTGCTTTTCAGCTTGGTTAGTTCTTTGTATATACTTGATATTAGTCCTCTGTCAGATAAAGGGTTAGTGAAGATTCTTTCCCAATCTGTAGGCAGTAATTTTGTTTTGATGATGGTGTCCTTTGCTTTACAGAAGCTTTTCAGTTTCATGAGGTCTAATTTATTCATTGTTGCTCTTAGAGCCTGTGCTGTTGGTGTTCTGTTCAGGAAGTTGTCTCCTGTGCCAGTGAGTTCTAGGCTGTTCCCCACTTCTTCTTCTAACAGATTTAGAGTATCTGGTTTTATGTTGAGGTCTTTGATCCACTTGGACTTTAGTTTTGTGCAGGGTGATAAATATTGATCTATTTTCATTTTTCTGCATGTAGACATCCAATTGGACCAGCACCACATGTTGAAGATGCTGTCTTTTTTCCATTGAATGGTTTTGGCTTTTTTGTCAAAAATCGAGTATTCATAGGTGTGTGGGTTTATTTCTGGGTCTTCTATGCGGTTCCATTGATCTTCCTTTCTGTTTTTATGCCAATACTATGTAGTTTTTATTACTATTGCTCTGTAGTACAACTTGAGAACAGGGATGGAGATACCTCCAGATGATCTGTTGTTGTACAGGATTGTTTTGGAGATTCTGGGTTTTTTGTTTCTCTATATGAAGCTGAGAATCTTTTTTTCAATGTCTGTAAAGAATTGAGTTGGTATTTTGAGGGGAACTGCATTGAATCTGTAGATTGCTTTCGGCAGGATGGCCAATTTCACAATGTTAATCCTACCAACTCATGAGCATGGGAGATCTTTGCATTTTCTGTTATCTTCTTCAATTTCTTTCTTCAGAGACTTGAAGTTTTTCTCAAACAGGTCTTTCACTTGCTTGGTTAGTGTCACCCCAAGGTACTTTATGTTATTAGTGGCTATTGTGAAGGGTGTTGTTTCCCTAATTTCTTTCTCGGCCTTATTGTCTTTGGTATACAGGAGGGCTTCTGATTTTTTGAGTCAATTTTGTATCCTGCCACTTTGCTGAAGGTGTTTATCAGCTGGAGGAGTTCTCTGGTTGAATTTTTGGGGTCGCTCATATATACTATCATATCATCTGCAAATACTGACACTTTGACCTCTTCCTTTCAGATTTGTATCCCCTTGATCTCCTTTAGTTGTCTTATTGCTCTGGCTAGGACTTCAAGTACTATGTTGAAGAGGTATGGAGAGAGTGGGCAGCCTTGTCTTGTCCCTGATTTCAGGGGATTGATTTAAGTTTCTCTCCATTGATTTTGATGTTGGCTATAGGCTTGCCGTATATCGCCTTTACTATGTTTAGATATGTGCCTTGTATTCCTGATCTCTCCAAGACTTTAAACATGAATGGGTGTTGGACTTTGTCAAATGCTTTTTCAGCATCTAAGGAGATGATCATGTGGTTTTTCTCCTTCATTTTGTTTATGTGGTGGATTACATTGATGGATTTCTGTATGTTGAACCACCCTTGCATGCCTGGGATGAAGCCTACTTGGTCGTGGTGGATGATATCTTTCATGTGTTCTTGGATTCGGTTTGCAAGTATTTTATTGAGTATTTTTGCGTGAATGTTCATAAGAGAGATAGGTCTGAAGTTCTCTTTTTTTGTTGGGTCTTTGTGTGGTTTAGGTATCAGGGTGACTGTGGCTTCATAGAATGAGTTTGGTAATGTACCTTCTGTTTGTATTTTGTGGAACAGTTTGAGGAGAATTGGTGTGAGCACTTCTTTGAAGGTCTGGTAGAATTCCGCGCTGAAACCATCTGGCCCAGGGCTTTTTTTGGAGGGGAGACTGTGAATGACTGCTTCAATTTCTTTGGGGGATATAGGGCTGTTCAGTCTTTCTACCTGATCTTGACTTAATGTTGGAAGATGGAAACTATCAAGAAAATTGTCCATTTCATTTAGGTTTTCAAATTTTGTGGCATATAGCTTTTGTAGTATGACCTAATGATTGTTTGAATTTCCTCTGTGTCTGTAGTTATGTCACCCTTTTCATCTCTGATTTTCTTGATTTGGATAGATTCTCTCTGCTTTTTAGTTTGTTTGGCTAAGGGTTTGTCTATCTTGTTGATTTTCTCAAAGAACCAGCTTTTTGTTTCATTGATTTTTTGAATAGTTTTATTTGTTTCTAATTGATTGATTTCAGCCCTGAGTTTGATTATTTCCAGCCGTCTGCTCCTCTTGGGTGTATCTGCTTTTTTTTTTTTTTTTTTTTTTTTTTTTTCTAGGGTTTTCAGTTGGGCCATTAAGTTGTTTGTATGTGATGTTATGAATTTCTTCTTGCAGGCACTTAGTGCTATAAATTTTCCTCTGAGCACTGCTTTCAATGTGTCCCATAATTTTGGGTATGTTGTGCCTTCATTTTCATTGAATTCTAGGAAGTCTTTAATTTCTTTCTTTATTTCTTCCTTAACCCAGCTGTCATTGAGTAACAATTTGTTCAGTTTCCATGTGCGTGTCGGCTTTTAGTTATTTCTGTTGTTGCTGAGATCCAGCTTTAGCCCATGGTTGTCATAGAATACAAGGGATTATTTCAATCTTTTTGTATCTATTGAGGCTTGCTTTATGACCAACTGTATGGTCTATTTTGGAGAAGGTTCCAAGCGGTGCTGAAAAGAAGGTATACTCTTGAGTTTGGATGAAAAGATCTGTAGACGTCTATTAGGTCCATTTGATTTAAGGACTGTGTAAGTGCTTTTATTTCCCTATTTGTTTTCTATCTATTTGATCTGTCCCTTGGTGAGAGTGGAGTGTTGAAGTCTCCCATTAATAAGGTATTAGGATCAATGGTGATTTAAGCTTTAATATTGTTTCGTTTACAAATATAGGTGCTCTTGTATTTGGGGCATAGATATTCAAAATTGTGATGTCCTCTAGGTGGATTTTTCCTTTGATGAGAATATAGTGGCCCTCCTTATCTTTTTTGATTAACTTGGGTTGAAAGTCTATTTTATTAGATATCAGAATGGCTACTCTAGCTTATTTTCTAGAACCATTTGCTTGAAAAACATTTTTCCAGCCCTTTACTCTGAGGTAGTGTTTATCTTTGTTGCACAGGTGTGTTTCTTGGATGCAACAGAATGATGGATCCTGTTTCTGCAACCATTCTGTTAGTCTGTGTCTTTTTATTGGGGAGTTGAGTCAGTTGATGTTGATAGATACTAGTGACCAACAATTGTTACTTACTTTTTTGGGGTTGGTGGTGTCACTGAGTTTCATTGCTTGTCTTTTTTTGGGTTTTTTTTGTGTGTAGTTATCTATTTCCTCTGTTTCCTTAGATGTAGTTGTTTTCTGTGGTTTGGAGTTTCCCTTCTAGTAACTTCTGTAGAGCTGGGTTACTATGTAGATATTGTTTAAATTGGTTTTGTCATGGAATATTTTGAATTCTCCGTCTATGTTGATTGAAAGTTTTGCTGGGTATGGTAGTCTGGGTTGGAATCTGTGGTCCCTTAAGGTCTGTATGATTTCTGTCCAGGCCCTTCTGGCTTTCATAGTTTCTGTTGAGAAATCTGGTGTGATTCTGATAGGTCTACCTTCATATGTTACATGGCTTTTTTCCCTTGTTGCTTTTAGAATTTTTTCTTTGTTCTGTTGGTTCAGTGTTTTGACTATGATGTGACGTGAAGAATTTCTTTTCTGGTCTAGTCTACTTGGTGTTCTGTAGGCCTCTTTTATGTTTATGGCCATCTCCTTCTTTAAGTTGGGAAAGTGTTCTTCTACAATTTTCTTGAAAATATTTTCCGGACCTTTGAGCCTGATGTCTTCCTTTTCTTCTACTCCTATTATTCTTAGATTTTGTCTTTTCATGGTGTCCTTGATTTCTTGGATGTTTTGTGTTTGGAACTTTTCTGATTTTATTTTTTCTTTGAGAGACATGTCAATTTCCGCAAGTGTATCTTTGGCTCCTGAGATTCTTTCTTCCATCTCTTCTTTTCTGTTGGTGATCCTTACCTTTGTAGTTCACGATCTTTTCTCTATGTTCTCCAGCTCCTGGTTTTCCTCTATTTGTGTTTTCTTTATTGATTCTAATTCTGTTTTCATGTCTTGCACCATTTCTTTCACCTGTTTGAATGTGGAGTCCTGCTTCTCAATGACAGCTTCTTATGTTTTTGTCTGTTTCCTCTCTATATATCACTAATTGTGCCTCTACTTCTTTGGGTATAATTGCCTGTATTTCTATGAGAGCTTTGTTTATTTCTTCTTCATTTGCCTTCATTTGTGTGGACACTTCTTTGAGAGCTTTGTTCATTTCTTCTTTGTTTGCCTCAATTTTCATGGTCATTTCTCTGAGAGCTCGATTTGTTTCCTCTTGGTTCGTCTCAATTTCTTTGGCTATTTCTCTGAGGGCTGTGTTCATTACATCTTTATGGGCCTCTAATAGCTGGAGAAACATAGTTTTGAGGTTGTTTTCTTGTATATCTAGTGAATTGAAGTGTCCATTGGTTTGTGGGGTTGCTGGTGAGGTCATTATGTCCTGATTTTTGTTGGGTGTGTTCTTACATCTGCCTCTAGCCATCTGGCTATTTATAACCCTTACTGTTTGTTCCTCGCGTTTGTATTTCGGGCTATGATCATCTCTTTCTGTTTTCTGGACTGTTTTTTTCAGGAAGATGAGAGAGGTTCACTGGTTTGGGAGTGTGCGTTGTGGTTTCAGTTTTGCCTAAGTAAGGAATGTGACGCTGGCCCTATTCGCATGTGCTTTTAGCGGGCTCAGTGTACATGTGCAGATTCTCTGACTATTGCATTGGCCTGCAGTCCCCTATTATGCAGTTCTGTCTGAGATCCAGGGATTGTTTGCCTGGATTGCACTGGTGGACCCACAAGGCAGAGGCTTCAACGTTGGGTTCGCTATCCCAAGAATCCCTATGATGCCCACGTTAGGGGCGTAGGTGGCAGGGATCTCATCTGGTTGCTTCTGTGGACAGGCCCTGGGTCTGGGGCAAACTCTCCCTAGAAGGCTCACTCACTCTCTTGCAGGACCAGTTGGAATGCACAGAGGCTCCCCTTGCTCTCTACTCTCTGATTTGGTCCTGCTGCGGCAAATGCATGGGTAGTGTAACAGTCACCTCTGTGGCACTGTGGCTGCAGGACTTGGTGTCCACCTTTCCTGTGTGCTGCCTCTCTGTCCTTTTCCTCTGCCAGGAGGGGTTATGTTGACTGGTCCCGGGGTAGCGCAGGAAAGAGGTAGGTTGAGTGTTCTCAATCCCAGATCTTGGGCCCAGATTTCTCTACCAGAAGCAGCCTGGCGGTAGAACCTATGTTTGCTGATTCTGAGAGAGTACCAGGTATGGTTGAGTGTCCTCAGATCCAGAACTTGGGTTTCTCTGCCAGGGGCCACTGGGTGAGCTGGAGATGGGGTGCTGTGTCCTGTGGTAGGCTGCCTCTCTGTCCTTCCCCTCTGACCTTCCCCTCCGCTTGGGAAAGCTTATGGCGGTACTCTCAGGAGGGTGCCAGTAGGGCTTGGGACTTCTCAGTCCTGATCCTGAGCCAGGGTTTCTCTGCCAGGGGTCAGGGGGGGCGCCGGTGATAGGACTTGGTGCTAGACCTTATTGTGCTGGACCCAGGAGAGTCTCAACACGTGTTGAATGACCACAGTACCAGATCCCTAGCTGAAGTTTGTTTGCTAGGAGCAGCAGGCAACACTGGGGTCCTGGCTCTGTGAAGCCGCTATGCGCCTATTTATTCTTCTGCTCCACCTCGGCAGGGTTATGGTGGCATTTGGGGGAGTGCCCGAAAAGATTGGGTTTTCTCAGGACCGATCTCGGTTTGGGGTACAGACAATGTGGTCTGTGACAGATTCTGCTGGATGCCTCCTGCCTCCTCCAAAGAGGGAGTAGGGATTTTGAGCTGGGTGCACAGCAGCTCTCAGCGATTGGCAGGAGCCCAGTTGTGATGGTGGCAGGTACCTGAGGTCAGTGAGATCTTCCAGGGAAAGACTAGGTGACCGGTGATCAGACTTGCAACTTTCCTTCCCCGTGGGGTTTTCTTGCGACTGGGACTCTCAGTCTCTGGCACCTTTTCCCCACCAATCAGCCTGGGAAAGTGATCGGGACATGCAGGCTTGCAGCACCAGCCCGGAGACCCAAAGCCTGCGTTACCCAGGATCTCTTCCGGGTTCTCGCTGGGCAGCTGAGAGTGGACCCAACCGATTCCCACGCGGTGGGAGCCTCCCCTCACCTGGGAAACACGATCGATCGCTGTAGTTTTAGGGCCCAGACTTCAGTCTCCTGGTCACTGCACAGAGAGTGTTGTCCAGCTTCTCAGACACAGTGTTCTCCTGGCCCCGCCATCTTGGCCCCCTGAGATATTTAGTTTTAATGAATAAACATGTAATCGATAATTCTGCCTTGTAACAAATTTTATAATAATTCCTTTTGTGGCTGTGAAGTAATTCTTCTTCTGATGTAAAGCCTTTATCTCAGATGGTATAAAAAGTTTTGAGGACAAAATATAAATATTGGTTTTGGAGAGCATTGTGATGTACTTTTTCCATTTGTATATTTGTATATATGTCTGTATGAATGTCTGCAGGTAAGTATGTATGTACATGTATGCTCTCTGTTGGAGCTCTTTTTTGTCTCATTCATGGAATGAATGTGTATGTAAATGAATGAGAATTTTTCTTTTCCTCTTTTTCTTTCTTGCTGGTTTACCAGGAATCAATGGGTCCAGAGTTCCAAGCTGACAGTCTCTGAAGTAAAAGAGCCAATAATTTTTATGCTGGCTTAAGCTGCTTTTTTATAGCCTGCTATTATTCAACAAGAGCCATTAGTCAGAGGAAACATCCCTGGCTGCGGAGAAGTGAAAGAGCCCACATAGCGCTGGATATCAATAAGGCATTAGACTTTTAGTCTGAAGGTCCTTGGTTCAAGTCCTGTTCTTCTCTTTTTGATTGCCTGCTGTGATCAGCAAAACTGCCCCAGAGATTAGAAGCTATCAGTTTCTGGCTCCCTCCCTTTTCCTTTTCCTTTTAGTTTCTCACCAAAATCAGTGGCCCCAAATAGCCAGAGCCATCAGTCTGGCAGCTTAAGAGTTAAAGTACAGAGCAAGAAAGCAGTCATCAATAGTAACTGGCCCCAACCAATGCACTCCATCTCAGTCAAACCCTGATGTCTAAACTAGACTTTTTCAGACCACCTTCATTTATGTGGATATTTTCGTAAGCTTTTAATATATAGTTACACATTAAGGTTCATATACTACCCTTAATATGGTCCTTATATATGGTCCTTAATTTTTACTCCCCTTAGTTCCTATCTTGTCTCTCTCCTTTTACCTTCCCCACTTGATCCAGACTTTCCTTAAAATTCATGGTATATGTATGTGTGTGTCACAAAATCAAATAAAATGACAAAATTAATATTAATGTTCTCAGTTCACTTTAAAAATACACAGACTAACTGGACTAGAAAAATAGACGTATTTTCTTTCTTCATCCAAGACATACACCTTACCATCAATGATATGCACAACTTTAGAGTAAAAATATGGACAAATGTATTGTCAGAAAATTGATCTGATAAACATTTGTGCATAGCTAATCTAATATCTGAAAAAGTATACCTGGAATTAAAACTAGTCAGAATATATCACTAAGATTATTCCGTATTAATCAAAGGAATGATAACATAAGATCACATAACAATTCTAGACATTAATGCACAAAAGGAGCAAACTTTATCATTTAAAAACTTTACTAGATATATCCCCCTTCTTCCATACGACTCCCTGTACTGTCCAAAGTTTGGCTGTGAGTCTCTGCATCTGCTTTGATCCACTGCTGGTTTGAGTCTTTTAGAGGACATCTCTGGTAGGCGCCAGTCCTGTTCCCTCTCTTTTACTGTTTCAGGTCTATCCTGAATGAGAATTAAGTATCTTCCCTAGAGTCCTCCTTGTTGTTTAGCTTCCTTAGGTCTGTAGATTTTAACATGTTTATCTTATATAATATGGCAATATCCACTTATAAGTGAGTATATACTATGTGTGTGTCTCTCTGTCTCTGGGATACTTCACTCAGGATGATCTTTTCTAGTTCCATCCTGGAGACACACTACGATACTAACAAAGCAAAAAAAAAAAAAAAAAAAAAAAAAAAAAAAAAAAAAAAAAAAAAAAAGAAAAAAAAAAAAAAAAAAAAAAAAAAAAAAAAAAAAAAAAAAAAAAAAGGAATGGAA
>NW_026594418.1:5719676-5772112 GCF_907164565.1 Psammomys obesus
AAAGAAAGAAAGAAAGAAAGAAAGAAAGAAAGAAAGAAAGAAAAAGAAAGAAAAAGGAAAAGAGAGCAGGGCCCAGGGGGGACTGCAGAGACACAACAACCAGAGATTATACATTGAGTGGACCTAGACCTCCTTTTCAGATGTAGCCCCAGGCAGCTCAGTCTCCATATAGGTTCCCTAGTAAGAGGAGAAGAGACAGTCTGTGATGTGAACTCAGTTGCCTGCTCCTTGATTACTTCTCTCTGGTAAGGCAACCTATCCAGACCACAGAGGAAGAGGAACCACCTGATGGGGTCTGATATTCTAAGGTCACACAGTAGGGGTGGAGGACTTCTCCTATTAGCAGACTAAAGAAGATGGATAGGAGAAGATGAGGGAGGGGACTACAACTGAGATACAAAGTGAATAAATTCTAAATAATAATAATAATACAGGAGAAAAAAATTCATTAAATATAAAACCACTGGTTAACTCAAAGCAGTGATGATGAGTAACTTATATATCCCTCTTTCGCCAATAGATATGTCATGAGGCCAAAAATAAACAGAGAAACATTGGAGTTAAGTGATATCATAAAACAAGCTATAGACTGATATATATCTAAAGAAAAAGTACAAGAAACACATACAGACTCAGAGACACACTTGTTGGTGCATACAGTGGTTCCACAAAAAAAAAAAAAAAAAAAAAAAACACACACAGCTGGATCCCATAGTATAGATACAAATGACCTACAGATAAAAAAAAAAAATGTGCTGATACAACATTATGAAACCAAGAACCTCCAAAGATGCCATTAAATTTATTTTTCCATATACTGCTTGGCATGGAACCTACCCTTTACAGTGGTTTATCTCCAGCAAGACTCCTTTGAAGAAAATTAATTTTCTTTGGCAAATGGTTATGAATTAGAGTTAGCTTTGGGGTTGTGGATGGGGGTTGTCCATTCCTGTCATCTCTAGGACCTCATCAGCTGCAGACCTGTGCATGTTGTCTTTGCACACTGCCACAGTTTCTGTGAATGCATGTGTGCGTCGGTCATGCTGAAGGTAGGGGTACCATCTCCTGGAATTAAATCAAGTCAGACATTGGTTAGTTAATCCCACAGGCTTTGGGCCGCTACTGCACTAGCATATCTTGGAGCAGGACACCACCATAGATCTAAAAGTTTATAGTTGTTTGGTGTTTGTCTTTCACCTGTGGTAGCATGCAAAGTACTGTCTACTAGTACTATGAACACCAGCTCATAGGGATGAAGGCTCTAGGTAGGCACCAGATGGAATTCTTCATTTTCATTGATTTGTGTAGGTGTTGTTTTCGGCCTTATCAATTTGTGGGGAGTAACCAGGAGCCTTGGCAGTTATCTCAGTTGTTCAACAACTTGATTAGCTGTAACCCATTCCTGGCATTTGAAACTTTATTTGGTGACAAGAGATGTCTAATTGGAGCTTTGTCTCCCTTTATTCAACAATTTCATTTAGTTTCCATTTATATATGTTTATATTTTAGAAAGCTTTTACTGTATTATGTTTTCACACGACCCCTCAAATGACCTTTAATTTTAGTTGTCCTTCCTTCTTCCATCCCTATTCCTCTTTGATACTCCCATGTTTGCCGCTTCTATAAGCTATAACTATCTGTCCACTTTCCCTTTTATAATGAGATCTAGTTGTCTCCTTTAGTCCCTTGCTGTGTGCCTGGCTACTGTGGGTATATGGATTGCAACTAGCTTATGAATGATTTAACAGCTAACACACATATAAGTGAACACATTTCATATTTATCTTTCTAGGCTTGAGATGCCTCACTCCACATGACTATTTTTAGCTACATCCTGTTACCTATGAATTTTATAATTTCATTTTCTTTAACAGTGAGGTAGTATTTTATTGTCTAAATGTACCACATTTTCTTTATCCATTTTTCTGTTGAGGGACTTCTAGGTTGTTTCCAAGTTTCTGCTATTACGAATAGAGAAGCAGTGAACATAGCTTACCAAGAGTTTTTGCAGAAGGGTGAAGCATCCTCCGGGTATATGCCTGAGTGGTGCAGCTAGATCATGAGGGAGATCATTTAGTCTTTCTGAGGAACTGTCACAATGATTTCTCAGATAGCGATGAAAGTTTTCATTCCCAATAGAAATGGATGAGTATTTGTCTTGCTGCACAGTCTTGCTACCATGAACTCTCATTTGTTTTGTTGGTTATGTCTATTCTGATTGGTGTAAGATAAAATATGAAAGTGATTTTGATTTGCATTTCCTTGATGGCTAACGGTGGTGAACATTTCTTCAAGTGCTTCTCAGTTTCATTAGTATGTCTAGCTATTACCTATTATTTTGTCCCATTATAATACAGCACATTTACCTCAACTACTATTGCATTAAGTGATATCTGAGCAACTAATTACAGACTTTAAAGAGAAGTAGTTTTAGTCATCGCAATAAGCAATTAAATGGACACACATCCATTCATGAATGAATTTTCATTGTCCTTTTGCTATAGTGTTTGAAGTTAAGAAAGTTACTTCCTATCTTTGCTTTGATTACTCACTATTGAGGTAGCAAATACCTTTATTCCTGTTTATTCCATAGCACTAATAATGCATTTTATACATGAGTAAGGAATAAAAATTTGAAAATTATTCTAAAAATTCATAAAGGTGTTCAACATCTGTAGCTAAGTAACAAATCAAGAGAATTGTAAATGTTTCTGTGCTTCCTGTATATAATAAAAATCATCTACTCAATATAGGAAAGATACTATAGCAATGATTAACATAACTTTCAGTGAAGATGCATACAACGTTTAGAAATGATTTTAGATTTCTTATCAATTTTAAAGAATAAAAACTTAGAGTTTAGGGACATACGTGTGACTGATAGCTGAAAAGTGTTCTATGGTCAGATGGCTCAACTTCATGAAGGTTAGAGTTATGCTCCCTTGCAATTTGCACCAACAAATATAGCCCTGCCAATTTGAGGTTAAAAAATATATAGTGTCTTATCATTCTTACAATATAAGTCTTTATTGCTTACACAGCCTTGAAAGGAAGATGTTTTCAATCTTTTGAGAGTATAATGGAAAATTCTTGCTGGTTCTGCCTATTAGAGTATGAAGAAATCATCTATCACTATAAAACTAATATGCTGATACTGCTTTTTTGTTTAATAAGTCATTATTCTTGAGAATTTCATGCAAGTATAAAATAAAATATGATCTTATTTTCCCTCTCCAACTACTTCCATATCTTTCCACACAACTTCAGGTTTGGTTTATTTCTTTATTTTGGTTAGAAGATATACTCTTTTGTGTTTGGGTGAAAAGTTCTGTAGACATATATTACATTCATTTGATTTAGGACCTCTGTGTCATTATTTCCCTATTCAGCTTCTGCCTCAATGATCTGTATCTTGGTGAGAGTAAGGTATTGAAGTCTCCCACTATTAAGATGTTGGGATCAATGTGTGATTCAAGCTTTAATAATGTTTCATTCACGAATGACGTGACATTGTATTTAGGGCATAGATGTTCAGAACTGTGATGTCTTCATGGTGAATTCTTCTATACACATCACACACACACACACACACACACACACACACACACACATTCCACTTAATCTAGTTAGTTTTCCCCATTTGTTTATAGGTGCAGAGTCATTCGCTGGACTACGGAAATCCTCTCATTAGCTACTTCCATTAAAATAAATGATATTTATTTCCCCAGAATCAATCAACTACCAATAGATTATTACTAAAAATGGAGCCTACACACTCAATCATAGAGGCATTAGTTCCTCCATAACAGTCATGCCACTATTGAACTTATCAGCATCATTTGTCTGGAAGGTCAGTATTGCAACATGTTGGGTAAGAACAATGACGTCTTTTCTTCCTCAGCAGATGGCATATAGTACACTCAGGGACTATGACAGATAGCTACCAGGGAGGTACTTTCTGGTCAGTCTGAGGTTTACAACTCTATTTTATTTTAGCCAAAGCATGCAATGTCTTCAACAGTATGGATTTAGCATGTTGTGATACATGTAGCCATGGACAATGGAAATAGCTTATGCTGTTGTAGAGATTGTTGTAGAGACTGCTACTGTAGAGGCCTTCTTGATCAATGACTCATAGGGAGGTATCATGCCTTGTACTGTATTTTTCATTTAATATCCCATACATTCTGGCGATGAAATTGTCTATCTATACAGTGTAATTTGGTTAGAACTAAAAAAAAACCAAAAAACTATTTTAGCCCTGTTGTTTCCGTGGATGATGTGTTCTAAGACTTTTGGTGACCACAAGAAACAGGAGATACTACAGAATTTTCATTATATATTCAATTTGCTCTAATTATAATTCTGAAGATGTTGAATTAATAATCTATGCATAGTAATAAACTATCAAAGTGAATAGCAATAGAATAAAGCAGTGAAACAGATATAAGCACAGAGATATTATGATACTTTCAAGCATGTATCAGACAGTGTAAATAAATGAGAGTATCTTATGACAGGCTGTATAAGAATGAAAGTGGCAAGTCAAAATTTCATTGTGAAAGCAGAAGGATATGCAGTACAAAGCTCATACAATGTTTTTATTTTCTGAATATTTCCATTTAGTATTTTCTGGTACACTGTTGATGATGGGTAAATAATTTGGCAGGTTTGGAGATGATTATAATACTAAGTTGAATCTCTCCTTTCTCTGCTTAAAAATTAATACCTTCTCCAAATATAACAAAGAATATTAAAACAAAAAAATCCCTAAAACTTAACAGAGAGATGGCTGGATTTATTTATTTTTTATCTCAAGGTAATCACAATTTACGACTTAAGGAACAGGTCAACAGAGTTCTCTTAGTCATGTATAGAACAATATTATATTAATAGCTAAATTTTCTCTAAGAAGAATTTGAGCTTCATGGAAGGTCACTTCTGTGACTTCAAAATGCTTTTCTTACATTTCCATAACTTTGCATTTTTATCAATTCTCCCTTAGAGTGGCTCAAATAATTTTACCAAATGATCCTGCCAGATGAGGTGAGTCAATAATCTTTGGAAAATTCATTAAATTGTAGGCCACCAGGGTACCATTTGCTCACTGAAGTACTATTCACACAGGCTCAAGAGGTTAATGTGCTTACTAAAGTACTCACAAAATAGTTTATTCTTTCAGAAAAAAAAACTCTCTCCCTAATTCATTAATTCTTTTAACATGTTTGCAAAGCAAGTATGTTAAAAAGATTTGAACACTGATAGAGTAGGTAAAATTACAGATTATTCAAGGTGACATTTATTATATAAATGTTATATATATATTATATATATTCTATATTATATAAAGTCTATATCTGAAAAGGCAGTGAATATCATGGAGAAGTAAAAAGATGGAGAAATGAAGATAAATGGATTGAAGCTTTGACAAGGTCATCTTCAGTCTGTCTGGTGACTATGAGATGTTAGGACAAAGATATACAGTGATCAGGGCCTTGAAGTAGTTCATAGCAAGTGTGAAATTATATGTAGATGAGCAGGTAATTTTTTCATTAAATAAAGAAAATATATATCTCACAATTTACTTATGTGAAATATTAAAGAAAGGGGGTACTGATAAGAATCAGAGAGTTTTCAGTTAGATACAGAATCTACACAAATCTTTGATTTGTATCTCCATGTAGAATTACTTTGTACATACTCTTGTCTATAAAATTAGATCTAGCATTGCTTCATTGAAATGGTTATTAAGTGAGTTTGGTGTGCTAATATGAATAGTGTACTACTGTTTGTTATATCCAGAAAGCTACTTAATCATGCCCAGAAAATTATACATAGGAATGTAATTTTTTTCACATAAATTAACACATATCTTACACATGTGTATTATATATACTGCTTCCCTGATTTCTTTCTCATGTATTTGTCATTTGTATACAGAAAGGCTACTGATATTTGTTTTAATTTTGAATCCTGCTACTATACTGAAAGTGAATGTCAGCTATAGAGATTTCCTGATGGGTTTTTTTGGGCCTTTTATCTATAAAGTAATATCATCTGAAAGTAAAGATACTTTGACTTACTATTTCTCTAATTATATTCCCTTTATCTATTGATCTAGCTAAGACATTTAGCATTTTATTGAAAAGCTAGGAAGAAAATGGACCTCCTTGTCTTGTTTCTGAATTTAGTGGAAATATTTGACTTTCTCTCTATTTATAATTTTGACTACTGTCTTGTTATAAATTATCTTTGTTATATTAGTTATGTCTCTTCTATTTCTATTCTCTTCGGTATGTTTATCATGAAGACTTAAAACATTGTCAAAGCTTTTTCCATATCAAGTAAAATTACCATGTGGCTTTTGTCCTTTAGTCTGTTTATGTAGTGACTTTATTATGTGATATATTGATTCATGTATGTTGAAACATTCCTGCATCTCTGCAATAAAGCCAAGTTCATCATATTATATAACATTTTGATGGATTCTGTAATTCAATTTGGAAATATTTTACTGAGAATTTTTACATTGATGTTCATAAGGAGTATTGGTCTATTTTTTGTTGTTGAATCTGTGTGATTTGGGTATCAACATAACTGTGGCTTCATAGAAAAAAATTAAGAACTCTTCAGAAGAGGGAGGAAAGGATTGTAGAAGCCAGAGGGGTCCAAGACAGCAAAATATCACAGCAAACAGAATCAACTAAGTAGGGCGTTTATGGGCTACAAGAGACTGA
Organism: Psammomys obesus; assembly: GCF_907164565.1. Classification (NCBI taxonomy): domain Eukaryota; kingdom Metazoa; phylum Chordata; class Mammalia; order Rodentia; family Muridae; genus Psammomys; species Psammomys obesus. The sequence continues at coordinate 5,726,414 of NW_026594418.1, forward strand.
AGCAGCAATCATGGAGACTGCTTGAGTCTATGCTAGGCCCTCTATATATATCTTATGGTTTCTTAGCTTGAGGTTTTCGTAGGACTTCTTTATTATTATTATTATTATTATTATTATTAATTTTTTGTATTAATCACAGGTTATCTACTTTGTATTCCAGCTGTAGCCCCCTCCCTCATTTCCTCCCAACCCCACCCTCCTTCATCTCCTCCATATCCCCTTCAAAGTCCATTGCTAGGGGAAGTCCTCCTCCCCTTCCAACTAACCGTAGCTTATCAGGTATCTTCAGGACTGGCTGCCCTGTCCTCCTCTGTGACCTAGCAAGGCCATTCCTCCCTGGGGGAGGGGGTAAAGAAGCCAGTCATTGAGTTCATGTCAGAAGGAGTTAATTTTCCCCTTACTAGGGAAACCCACTTGGATACTGGGCTACCATGGGCTATATCCAAGCAGGGGTTCTAGGTTATATCTATACATGGTCCTTGGTTGAAGAAACAGTCTCATAGAGGACCCCATGCCTTGTGGAGCTCCTGTCCTCTCACGGTCATATTACCTCCCCTTTTATCATATGACTCCCTTTACTCTGCCCAAGGTTTGGTTATGAGTCTCCGCATCTGCTTTGATAAGCTGCTAGGTAGAGTCTTTCAGAGGCCCTCTGCAGTAGGCTCCTGTCCTGGTACTTGTTTTCTCCTACTTGCCCTGTCCATCTCATTTGTCTTTCTAAGTGAGGATTGATCATCTTACCTCGAGTCCTCTTTCTTGATTATCTTCTATAGGTGCACATATTTTAGGCATATATCAAAAGAATCTCAAGTACACAACAAAGATATTTGCTCAACCATGTTTGTAGCAGCTCTATTCGTAATAGCCAGAACCTGGAAACAACCCAGATGTCCATCAACGGAGGAATGGGTACAGAAATTGTGGTACTTTTACACAATGGAATACTTCTCAGCAATTAAAAACAAGGAAATCATGAAATTTTCAGGCAAATGTGGGATCTAGAATATATCATCTTTAGTGAGGTAACCCAGGAGCAGAAAGACACACACATTATATACTCACTTATATGGACCTATACAATAAGATAAACATACTAAAATGTGTAAGACATCTAATAGTGGGAGTGGAGCTGTTTCTGACTCTTTTGACTGTCCTTGGGACTTTTTTAAAAATCTTTTTTGGGTTGTTTTGTCCAGCATTCATATAACGGTTCTTATGCTTAGTCTTATTGCATTGTATAATGCTATGTTCAGCTGATATCCCTGGGAGGCCTGTTCTTTACTGAAAGGAAACAGAAAAGCAGTGAATTTGTAGAAAATGGGAGGTGGGGCAGGGGATTTGGAAGAGTGAAAGAAGGGTAGTCTGTGGTTGGGATGTATTGTATTAGAGAAGAATAAATTTAAAAAAAAAGAAGTAGAAAATATATCTTTAGTTTCTATTTTCTGGAATGATTTGAAGGTTGTTGACAATAATTCTTTGAAAGTCTTGTGCTGAATTCATCTGGTTCTGGACATTTTTTTTCTTTTCTATTCATTTATTTTTTATTTATTACAATTTATTCACTTTGTATCACAGTTGTAGCCCCCTCCGTTGTCCCCACCCAATCCCACTCTTCTCCCTCTTCTCCTGCCATGAGCCTCCCCCAGTCCACTAATAGGGGAGGTTCTCCTCCCCTTCCATCTGACCCTAGCCTTCAGGTCTCATCAGGGCTGTCTGCATTGTCTTCCTCTGTGGGCTAGTAAAGCTGCCACCCCTCAGGAGGAGGTGATCAAAGAGCCAGCCATAGAGTTCATGTCAGAGACAGCCTCTGTCCCCTTACTCGGGAACCCACTTGGACACTGAGCTGCTATGGGCTATGTCTGAGAAGGGGTTCTAGGTTATATCCATGCATGGTCCTTGGTTGGAGTATCAGTCGCTGAAATAACCCCTGTGCCCAGATTTTTGGTTCTGTTGCTCTCCTTGTGGAGTTCTTGTTCCCTCCATGTCTTTCTATCTCCCCCTTCTTTCATAAGATTCCCTGCACTCTGCCCATAAGTTTGTTATGAGTCTTAGCATGTGTGTCAATACCCTTCTGGGTAGAGTCAGAGGCCCTCTGTGGTAGGACATGTTATGTTCTCACTTATAAGTGAATATTAGACATATAAAATAGGATAAACATACTGAAATCTGTACAGCTAAAGAAGCAAGCAAGAAGGAGGACCCAGGGCAAGATGCTCAATCCTCATTCAGAAAGGCAAACAGGGTAGACATTGGAAAAGGGAGAAAATGGGGAACAGGACAGGAGCCTGGACATTTTTTGAGTGATTTTTTTTTAGTGGCAGACTTTCAATTACTGTTTAAAATTAACTAGGAGCTAATGGTGTCTTTAAATTGTTTGACCTTGATTTAACTTTGATGGATCATATATATCAATAAATCAATCCATTATTTTTTCCAGTTTTGTGAAAGAAATTTTTAATGTATGTTCTCACGATTCTCTGAAAAATCCTCAGTGTCTGATGTAATGACCATGTTTTATTTCTTAATTTCAATACTTTTGATTTGTCTATATATGTTAGTTAAGTTCTTAAGGGTTTGCCAAACTTACTGATTTTCTCAAAAAATGGACCCCACATTTCCTTGTGACTTTTTTTGTTTATTTCCAATATATTATTTTTTTATCTCAGATTATTCTTTTATGTCTCTGATATTGGGTATTATATATTTTTGTTCTAGATCTCCCAAGTATGCCATTATACTAAGATGTCTTTTTCTGTCCCATAGTTTCTGGTGTGTTGTGTTTTTCTTTTCCTTTTCTTTATTTCAGTTTATTTACTTGAGATACCAAAGATGCCCCCTCCCTCCTCTCCTCCTTGACTCCCCATTCCTCCCTTCCTTGTTCCTCTCTTCCTTTCTCTAGAGAAAAACAGATCACCCCTCCCTCCCCCTATCAACCCTCCTCAGCACATCAAATCACATCAGGACTGAGCATATCTTCATCCTGTGAGGCCATGAAAGACAGCTCTGCCAAAGGTAAGTGAAACAAAAACAGGTAATAGATTCCATGTTAGAAACAGCTCCACACACTTTACAGCCAGGAGCCCCATATGAAAATCAAGCAGCCCATCAGCTACATATATGTTCCGGGGCATAGGTTCAGAACATGCATACTCCTTCGTTGATGTCTCAGTCTCTGAAAGCCCCAACTGGACTGAGTTAGTTGTCTCTGTTGGTCTTCTTGTGTGGTTCTTGTACCCTCCAGATCTTTCCATCTTTACCTCAACACTTCCACAGAACTCTTGGAGCTCTGCCCCAGGCTTAGTTGCAAATCCCAGCATATGTCTAGATCTAGTGCTGGCTGGAGACTCCCAAACAACATTTTCATTTTCATCAATTCTTAACTTTTATTTCCTTTTTGATAATTTTTTCAGTAAGTAGATCATTTTTCATAATTTCTGTTGTTTTTGTTATAGTTGATACCAGCTTTCATCTATGGTTGTCAGACAGGATATAGGGAGTTAGTTTAATATTATTATATCTGCTGAGACATGCTTTGTGTCTTAATAAGTGGTCATTTTTGGAGAAAGTTTAATGAAGTTAGCTAAAAAAAAAAGTCTGTTCTTTTGTGTTTGGTTGAAATATTCTGTAAATGTCTGTTAGATTTATATGAGAAATTTCAGTGTTTCTCTGTTTCTTTCTTGGTCTGAATGACCTGTCTTTTGTTCATTGTGCTTTACTGAAATCACTCACTATTACTGGTTGTTGGTAAATATGTGATTTAACTGGGGTAATGTTTATGTTCACATGCTGTATTAATGTTTATAATTGCAATATCTTCTTTTTAATTAAATTTTTATTTTTTATATTAATTACAGGGTATTTACTTTGTATCCCAGCTGTAGCCTGCTCCTTCATTCCCTCCCAATCCTACCCTCCTTCCCTCACCTACTCCCTGCCCCAATCTAAGCACACTGATAGAGGTCCTCTTCCCCTCCCCTTCTGACCTTAGCTTATCAGGTCTCATCAGGACTGTCTGCATTGTCTTCCTCTGTGACCTAGCATGGCTGCTCCTCCCTCGGGGGGGGAGGTGGCAGGGAGGTCAAAGAACCAGTCTCTGAGTTCATGTCAGAGACAGTCCCTGTTCCCCTTACTACGGTACCCACTTGGATACTGGGCTACCATGGGCTATGTCTTAGCAGACGCTCTAGTTTATATCCATGCATGGTCCTTGGTTGGAGAATCAGTCTCAGAAAAGATCCCTGTGTCCAGATATGTTTGGTCCTTGTGGAGCTCCTGTCCTCCCTAGGTTATACTAACTCCTTCTTCTTTCATACGATTCCCTGCACTCTGCCCAAGGTTTGGTTATGAGTCTCAGCATCTGCTTTGATACACTGCTAGGTAGAGTCTTTCAGAGGCCCTCTATGGCAGGCTACTGTCCTGTTTCTTCTTGATGATTTTTAATTTAATCACTATGTGTTATCTTTCCTTATTTCTACTAACTAGTTTTGGTTTAAAGTCGATCATGTTAGATGTTAAAATAGGTACATCTGCTTGCCCAGAAATGAAATAGCTGGGTCTTGAGGTAATGCTATTCCCAATTTTATGAGAAAGCATCAATCTCTTGTGGTTATATAAGTTTACATTCCCACCAGCAATGTTGGAGGTTTCCCTTTTCTCCACCTCCTCTCCAGCATATGTTGTCACTTGAGTCTTTGATCTTGGCCATTCTGTTTTTTTGAGCCCTTTAACAAGTCACTGCTTACTCCTCCCTTATACCATCATTCTAAATGAACACTCTAAGTGACATTTAAAAAAAATAAAAATAAGAACCCTGCATCTCAATTTCCCTGAGATAATTGTCATCATTAAACATTTTACATAGAAAACTATTTCTGAAGAATCTCTTGGAAGATTTAGACAAGACCACAAATATACTGATACATTTAGATAAATCATAAATCATTTAAAAATAAACCAGAAGTGTACTGAGTATATGATTTAAAAAAAAAAACTTTCTAAGCGTCAAATTCTTTATAAGTCATAGGGACAGATATTTTTCAGATCTTTTCATGTTTTGTACAGAATCTGAAGTGAATCCAGTGTGTGTAACCCATGAATGGAAAATTTCAGGATACATGTTTAAACTGTGTTGTTAATCTCCAAGTATTTTTTTTCTTATCAGTTACATTTTATTAACTCTGTATCCCAGCCGTGTCCCGCTTCTTCATTCCCTCCCAACCCCACCCTCCCTCCCTCATCTCCACCGAGCCTCTTTCCAAGTCCACTGATGGAGGGGACCTCCTCCCCATTCATCCGATCCTGTTTTGTCAGGTATCTTCAGGACTGGCTGTGAAGCCTAACAGGACTGCTCCTCGCTTGGGGAGTGGGGAGGTATTTTTATTAACACTTTTCCTTACCTGAGCAGACTGGAAGCTGAGCAAATATAACCCAGTTTAAGTGGTTGTCTTCAAACTCACCTCAAGTTTCCACTCTTTGCTCCTTGCCATCCCCAACTCTTTACCATGGTCAACAACATTGCAAACATGTGGCTGGCTTCATTTCTGTACTTGGGTTTTTGTTAAAGAAAAAGATAAATTGTAGTAAGTTTATCATGCTTAACTAGAATTAATTTTTTACAAAATTTAAATTAAGTTAATTTAGTGTGTCTGGTTTTATATTGAGCACTTTGATCCAGTTGGACTTGAGCTTTGTGTAGGGTAATAAGTGTGGATCTATTTGCATTTTTCTACATGTAGATGTACAGTTAGACCAACACCATTTGTTGAAGATGCTACCTTTTTCCATTGTATGGTTTTGGCATCTTTTTCAAAAATCAGGTCTCCATAAGTGTGTGGGTTTATTTCTGGGTCTTTGATTCGATTCCACTGATCCACCTTTCTGTTTCTATGCCAGTACCATGCAGTTTTTGTTACTGTTGCTCTATAGTACAGCTTGAGATCAGGGATGGTGATAACTCCAGAAGATCTTTTGTTGTAGAGGACTGTTTTAGAGAATCTGGGTTTCCTGTTATTCCATATGAAGTTGAGGATCCCCCACCCCTAGCCACGGTGTGCATCAGATTGGTTCTTGATCTTCAAAGTCAACTTGCTGTCCATGTAAGCATGGTCATCATGAACAATCAGACTCACAACTTCATCGGTACCCAGGGTACTTTTCATACTTTTGTTGTGGTGTTCCTTAAAACAGCAGGTATTGATGAGGCTTTGTTTTATATGTTTTCATTAACATGATAATTATAATTAAATAAAATACGGAAAAAATAGTGATAGAAGGCACATTAATCTGAAACTGCCCTAAAATTACTGTGCTGTAATGTGTTGAAAACCAGTATAGTCATTGGAAGTGGGAGAAGACTGGGAACAGGACAGGAACCTACCACAGAGGGCATCTGAAAGAAAGGGTATTAAAGCAGATACTGAGTCTCACAGCCAAACCTTGGGTTGTGAAGTAGAATGAATGATCAGTTGAAGGAACCATTGTCTGAAAACATGGAAGTATATGTTTAAATTAATTTATTTCTTATTAATTATTGTTTATTCCCTTTGTATCCAAGCTTCAGCCCCCTCCATTGTCCCCTCCCAATCCTGCCCTCTCTCCCTCATTTCCTCCTATGCTCCTCCCCAAGTCCACTGATAGGGGAAGTCCTCCTACCTTTCCTGTGACCCTAGCTTATCAGGTCTCTTCAGGATTGGCTGCATTGTCTTCCTTTGTGGCCTGATAAGGCTGCTCCCTCATGAGGGAGAGGTGATCAAAGAGCCAGTCACTGAGTTCATGTCAGAGACATGAACTCCTGTTCCTCTTACTCAGGATCCCACTTGGACACTGAGCTGACATGGGCTACATCTGTGCAGGGTTCCAGGTTATCTCCAGGCATAGTTCTTGGTTGGAATATCAGTCTCAGAAAATACCCCTTTTGCCCAGAATTTTTTGGTTCTGTTGCATTCTTTGTGGAGCTCCTGTTCCCTCCATGTCTTTACATTTCCCCTTTCTTTCATAAGATTCCCTGAACTCTGCCCAAAGTTTGGCTACGAGTCTCAGCATCTACTTTCATACTCTGCTAGGTAGTCTTTCAGAGGCCCTCTGTGGTAGGCTTCTGTCCTGATCTCTGTTTTCTCCCTCTTCCTATGACCATCCCATTTGCTGTTCTGAGTGAGAATTGATCATCTTACCCAGGGTCCTCCTTCTTGCTTAGCTTCTTTACCTGTGCAGATTTTAGTATGTTAATCTGATATTATATGGGCAATATCTACTTATAAGTGAGTATATACCATGTGTGTCTTTCTGCTACTGAGATACCTCATCCAGGATGATCTTTTCTAGTTCCCACCATTTGCCTGGAAATTTCATGATTTCCTTGTTTTTAACTGCTAAGTAGTGTTCCATTGTGTAAATTTACCACAATTTTTTTTTATCCATTCCTCAGCTGAGGGACATCTGGGTCAGGAGCAGCTGAAGCCAGAACATCAACATTGAGACTTCCTGGGTAAGAGGGGACAGCTCAGTCCTTTTTAATTTATTTTTACTTCTGTCTTACTTCCAAGATCTTAGCGATATACATCTTTCATTTAACAAGGTCTATATATATTATGTGAATATAATATTTCATTTTCTGAAAGAACATTGGTATGTTTTAAGGGAGTTTTTACTTGGGGTGCATGAATGATGTAAACGTATTCTCTACAGTTTAGAAATGGGAAACTACTATCAAAGATGGAAAAGAATGAGATGGATTAAAATTTAAATTATATTGGTGAGCTTACATGTATTTCAGAATAGATAACATACAGAATGTAGGCAGAGGTAACTCATCAAGAGAGAGGAAAAAGGAGCAGGAACAACGATCCTGTTACATAGTTACCCAGTATAATTTGGCTTGTTAAACACGGACCTTGGTAGACAAACAATGGTATATGGAAAACAGAATCAGAAGGCCCAGGAGAATAACCTGCTGTTGAGACAGTACAAAAAGAAAAAAGGCTATGAAGACAATGGAGAGCCACCCAGGAAATAAATGTGAAGGAATCAAAAGCATACAATATTATAAAGAAACACTGATAACAGTGTCCAAAGAGAAGTTTTGAATAGGTGAAGTCTTCTATTTTAGAACATTAAATTAGAAACCTAAATGAAAGTAGGCCATCCTTTCAGATCCTAACACATGATCTTTGAAGGTCTTCCTCAAATATTTATTTGATAGGCTACATTGTGCTGTAGACAGTTCATGACTTTGGAACCCTGAAGAAATAACTGATAGCTTATATGTTTCTGTTCTTTTTATAGAACTATGAACTAATATGTCTAATACTACATATTTTGTACAATATTTTAAATTTTAACTAAACTTATGCAAAATGTCTTGCACAATTCACGGTACAAATTATGTATGTAATAAATATTAATATATCTTCTATGTAGCGAATCTACTTTATATGTTTGAATTTTAAAAAATTCAAAAGTTTTGTACTAAAGAAAAATCCAACAAGACTAGCAGAAAGTTATAAATTAGCAAGGAGAAGAAAAAGGCTGGAGCTTGCACTGTAGTGAAAGCAACTTATTGTGAAATATGAGACAATCTAGCAGTATTAATTTTTAAGCCATTTGAGAAGAACACAGGAAGAGGGGCAGTGTCTTTGATAAGCATAGTCTTGTTTTTACTGGTATCAAAAATGTTTATATCAATTTATTTTCTTATTTTCATGTTATAGAACAATTTGATAAAAATTTCTTTCTTAAGATACTTAGACTCATAACCAAACCTTCTGCAGAGTGTAGGGAATCATAAGAAAGAAGGGGGAGTTAATATGACCATGAGAGGACAGGAGAAAATATATTTGGGCACAGGGGTCTTTTATGAGACTGTTTCTCCAACCAAGGACCATGTATGGATATAACCTAGAACCTCCACTCAGATGTAGCCCATGGTAGCTCAGTATCCAAGTGGGTACTCTAGTAAAGGGAACAAGGACTATTTCTGATATGAACTCAATGGTGGGCTCTTTGACCTGCCCCCCACACACCCTAGGGAGGAGCAGCCTTGCTAGGCCACAGAGGAGGACTTTGCAGCCAGTCCTGAAGATACCTGATAAACCAGGGTCAGATGAAAGGGGAGCAGGTCTGAGCCTATCAGTGGACTTGGAAAGGGGCAGGGAGGAGATGAGGGAGGAAGGGTGGGTTGGGAAGGAATGAGGGAGCAGGATACAGCTAGAATACAAAGTTAATAAACTGTAACTAATATTTTTAAAAAATAAAAAATTAAAAAAAATTTCTTGCTTATCCCAGTCATGAACAAGTTATACAATAATATCAAACTTAAAAATATTACACTGACTCATATAGACATACAACGTAGGACAAACCCACTAAAATCTATGCACCTAAGGAAACCAAGCAAGAGAGAGGACCCTAACTAAAATGTTCAATCCCCACCTGAAAGGCAAAGAGGATGGACATCAGAAGAAGAAGAAAACAGGAAATAACCTAGAAACCTGCTACAGAAGGCCTCTGAAAGCCTCTGCCCTGCAGACCATCAAAGCAGATGCTGAGCCTGATGGCCAGCTGTCGGGCAGAGTGAATGGAATTTTATGTAAAAAGTAGGAAATAGTAAGAGCTGGAGAGGACAGGAACTCCACAAGGAGAGCAACAGAACAAGAAAATTTGAACACAGGGAACTTCCCAGAGACTCATACTCCAACCAAGGACTATTCATGGAGATAATTTAGAACCCCTGCACAGATGTAGCCCATGGCAGGTCAGTGTCCAAGTGGGTTACCTAGTAATGGGAAGAGGGACTGCCTCTGACATAATCTGATTGGCCTGCTCTTTGATCACCTCCCCTTGTTGGGGGAACAGCCCTACCAGGCTACAGAAGAGGACAATGCAGCCACTTTTGAAGAGAACTGATAGACTAAGATCAGAAAGGAGAGGAGAACCTCCCCTATCAGTGCACTTGGGGAGGGGCATGCATGCAGAAATGGGAGGGAGGGTGGGATCGGCAGGGGAGGAGGGAGGGGCTTATGGGGGGATACAAAATGAATAAAGTGTAATTAATAAAAAGTAAAAAAAGTTAAAAAAATATTACACTGAAATGTTTTATAATGCATTTTGTAGCCATTAAATATTAGTCAGAGAAACGACTTTATTTTAAGTCATTTAATTAAATATAGGTTTATTAATTTGTGTTTCTACCAGGTATAATGTGAGGTATTACAACTAAAGGATTTATGTGGAATGCTTGATTCTCTCAATGATCTCACATCTCAATTTTTATGGGTGGTTTTAATAACAAACTCATGAGACACAGTAATTTTACACAAAGTTTTGTCTCACACCAGGGCATCAGGGACAAGTAAAAAGGTTGTAAGAATATTTTCCATCATTTATCAAAATCACTGTACTTTGTACTAATATTTTATACATCTTTAATTAGATATAACAGTCAAAAATGTGGTAGACCCTTTATTTTCAGAATCAATCACTTACCTTCCTAGTAATACATTATTTTTATTAAGTCCCCAAAAGCCTGGTATCAGAAAACCTTTCCCCAGCAAGCAATGTAATCTTCAATGATAGGCATTATTTTTTTGTTCTTAAGGCTTTTTAAGGTGACTTGACAGTTGTTGAGTATTCCATCTGTAAAACTATTGAGTAGAATAAGAAACCTTTCTCCCTTTTAAGTGAGTGTATGCCCTCTCGGCAAACATTATTGACTTCTTTTAGTATCTCATTTATGTTTCCTAACACTGATTTTGAAATATTTTTAATATACATGCCTTATCCCTGTACTCTTCTTGATATATGATGGTCTTTTATCAACCATATCAGAATTTCCTCCCTCTATCCCAGTCTATTTGCAATGTGATGATTCAAATGTGAAGCCATGACAAGTTCTTACTACATAGTCTCATTGCAGCCTTATTACCTAGAAGATGAAATCCAAAAAGTTTGGTTTGTTTGTTTGTATTTTTCTTATAATAAATATTCATTTCTTACACACTGAAACTGCTCTAATTCTGTTCTTTCTTTATGGCCACATCCTACTTTAGACTATATTGCAACTATGAAAAACTTTATGGCTTCTGCCATTTCACTTTATTTTATCTGTACTCTGAAAGTTCTACTTGCCATACTCTAATCTTCTAGTTCTTCGTGTGACTGACTTCTACAAATATGTCAAGGGTAAATTCATGTGACATTTCTTCCAGGAAGAGTTCTCTGATAACCTCCCTTTAGACAGAGTCAAATCCCACTCCTCTGAGCCTGAAAAACTTTGTTTCCTTTTATAGCTATACTTATTCTTGAGGTTATCTCTATAAACTCTGAGCTCTTCAAGTAAAAATATACACATGCTATCAATCTTCATGGACATTATCTTCAGTTGTGCCTAAAATACACTTATCAGTAAAGAATTCATGAAACATACCAAGTTTTCTTGCATGCCTGCACTATATCTGCTGTAGTTGGCATTTGCCTAAAAAGGCTTTCTCGCTCTGATCCATCACGCTAGATAAATTTGAGAGCCCTAGCTTCTGTACAAATGATGGCTGAGACTGGAAAGCTTCTTCAGATATTCTTATTTGGTCATTTTCAGGTAGTCTGTGCTTTCTTGTCTTTACTTGCATGCTCTATTAACTCTAAAGATAGCTGGTTTCTTTGTAGCCCGTGGAGAGTGATGAACAAAAGCCATTCAGGATCTAAGTTAACTATTTTCTCTATTAGAGTTGCAAACACTCTATGCATTTAAAGAACTCCTTCAAATTATCTTTACCATAGAAAAAAGTAAATCATGGTTTGTAATAACAGTGTTAATGTAATTTCCTAAATTTATCCCCCTCCTCTGGCTTCTATTGGTTAAAAATCTTTGTTTAAGAATTATCAGACCCTGGGGTCCCTGAAGGGAATGATACCCCAGACAAGGACAATGCATGGAGAGGACCTTAAACCCTGGCTCAGATGTAGCCTATAGACTCAGTCTCAAAGTGAGTTCTCTAGTAAAGGGAGCAGGGACTTTCTCTGATATGAACTCAGTGGCAGGCTCTCTGATCACTTCCCCCTTGGGGGTGCAGTCTTGCCAAGCCACAGAGGAAGACAATACAGCCAGTCCTGATGAAACCTGATTAGCTAGGGTCAAAGAGAAGGTGAGGAGGACTTCCCCTACCAGGGGACCAGAGGAGGGGCATAGGGAGAAAAGAGCCAGGGAGGGTGAGATTGGGAGGAGACAAGGGAGAGGACCACAGCTGGGATACAAATTAAATAAATTGTAATAAATGATAATAATAAAAAATGAAAAACCATCAGAAATTACATTCTAGTAGATACTTAGCTCTTGATTTGCCTCTATTGAAACTGATTAAACATGAAATTAATTTTAAAAAACAGCACTAAGGAAAAGATTAAAAATATAAAACTTTATTAATTTCAGCTGTATCAGCTTTTCATACTTAATGTAAACTATATCAATTACTATCAAAAAGACAGGACTTACTCATAAATATTAGCTAAGTGCTTTTAGGTTTAGTACACAAGATTTTGATAGTAAAATAAGCTTCATTTCAAATACAATAATCTGATTTTTCTAACAAGATAATAAAAATAAATTAAGATTCTTGGCACTTTTTCTTAGATCTTAAAGGAAGCTGCATGGACGTGAGAATAAATACATGGCTTATTTCAAGAATGAACAGAGAAAGCCATGCTGAAAAATTGTACAGAAAATGTATAATAAAATAATATTCAAATCATTTGTTTTTTTTTAATTTTATTTTATTATTTATTACAATTTATTAAATTTGTTTCCTGGCTGTAGCCCCCTCCTTCATCTCCTTCTGGTCCTAGCCTCTCTTCCTCTCTCTCTCTCTCTCTCTCTCTGTGTCCCGCCCCTAGTCCACTGATAGAGGGGGCACTTCTCCTGACCCTAGCCTATCAGATCTCATCAGGACTGGCTGCATTGTCTTCTTCTGTGGCCTGACAAGCCTGCACCACCCCCAGGCGTAGGTGGTCAAAGAGCCAGCCACTGAGTTCATGTAGGAGACAGCCCCTGCTCCCCTTACTAGGGAACCCACTTGGAGACTGAGCTGCCGATGGGCTACATCTGAGCAGGGGTTCTAGGTTCTCTCCATGCATGGTCTTTGGTTGTTGGAGTATTGGTCTCTGCAGGGATTCCTAGTCCCAGATTTTTTGGTTCTGTTGTTCTCCTTGTGGAGCTCCTGTCCCCTCCAAGTCTTTCTATCTTCCCTTCTTTCATAAGATTTCCTGCACTCTACCCAAAGTTTGACTATGAGTATTCTATATTCAAATCATTTATGTTTATAAATAATTGTTCTAGGAAAGTGTGTAAGGTAATATATTTTGTCCCTTATAACATAAGTAGCTTTCATTGTTTATTTCAACTATTACTGTTTTATGAGTTTCTCTTTTGTGGCCACCTTGCATCAACTTTTCTTGTAATGTTATTGTAACTTAAAATTCATGTTCACCTTTGCTTCGTATTCACCCTCTCACTGGGACAAATAGCTAATGAATAATTCTGTTAGTAGTTTGGCATCATGCATGTATTCCTTCTCTTAAAGAAAGTAAGTATTTAACCAAAGTAGATACCTCCTTACTAGATGATCAAGAAAAATGAGACAAAAAATTGCAGAGGTAACAACTCGGCTAATAAGTAAATCCATGGGAAGACAATGATTTCAGCCCTAGCCCATTTTCAGCCGTAACTCATTTTTAGTCATAATTATGATTCACTGAAGAAGATATGAATCCCTGGACTTTTAACAATGCTCATTTGAGCAGTGATCTCAGTGAAGAGACAACAATAAGAAACATGAAAGCGAGAGATAAGATTCACAAAAAGGGAACTCTGAGAGAAAAATAAAATTCTATGAAAATAAAAATTCTACAAAAATTCTTTTGAGAATTGGAGGAATATGCTCTCAAGTAACCATATGATTCATATAGAATTCTGACAGATGGAAAAATTGAATAAATAACCACCACTGATGCCAATGACAGTTACTGGATGGTTGACTTGGCTAAAGCTCTGTGAATTGGGCTCTGGTATGCCATATTCTAGTGCTGCAAAATGATTAAGTCACTAATATTTTCTTGGGTAGTGAAAACAGCAAGCTGTTAACCTCAGAAGGCAATAGATACCACTTTCTATTATTTATTATAACTTACCACACATTTGAGTTTAATAGCTTTATACATCTGGAAACAATAAAAGAAACTGAAACCCCCAAAGGATATCTAAAACCACATAAATAATGACAACTTAGAATGTGTATTAAGCTTTCTTCTAAGTATATTGACAATTAAGTGTGCACAAGATTTTGGCTAGTCTACATTTTTAAGTCCATATGTTTAATGTTTTAACATTATACTGTTGGCAATATTTGGTGTTTGTCACAGAAAATTTTGCTTTAGATAAACAATTAGAAAATTGAAATCTCTCATAAGACATTATTCAGTAGTAAGAACTTCCATTACCCTCTTAAAAATACAGTTATTAGTGGAAATAATTATGAAACACAGAAGTACTTCCTATGCTTAATTGACTGAGAAATAAAAATATAGTCTTGGTTACAGTGATAAATGTAATGTGTTAATGCCAACTTAAAGATATTTGTATAGTGTATAAATTTCACCAGCATTATTCTGACACCAAAAACAGATAGACACAACAAATAAAAAACTATAGATATATATCCCTGCACAAAATAGATATGATATATTGATAAAATGCTGCCAGATAAAATTCAAACATAATTTCAAAAGCGTCACTAATTATAACTATTCGTCACCTCATTTCAGTAATACAAGGATGGTTTGGTACATATAAACTAATAAATATGATTCACCGCATAGAACTTTGGAAAAAAGCACATGATTATATCCACATATAATTGAAAGATCTTTGACAAAATCCAATATTCCTCAATGAAATGTCATGGAGTGACCATAAGGAAGGAGGGAAGGAACATATGATTGCATTTTGTGTAGATTGCATATTGTGTAAATTACAAAAGCAATCAAAAGATTTAATGCAATCTCAGTCACAGTTAAAGGGCCATACTTGTGAAGCAATGAAAGAACAATCTAATAACATTAACACAAATGTTTGCATGCGTGCAAATGCACACACACACACACACACACATGTGCGCGCATGCATGCAAAGCTAAACAATGACAACAACTAACAGACAGCCAAAGCAATCCTGAATAAAAAGAATACCATTGAAGATAATATCATATCTGATTTCAAATTATATTATGGATCCATTACATTAAAATCAACACTGTAATGGCACAAAAATAGAAACATGGATCAATAAATCAAGATAGAGGACCAAGATATTAGTTCACATAAAAACAAAGACACTAAAGACTTATACTAAAAAATTGAGCATCTGTAATATACAGTACTGAGAAACTTGGATTTCAAATACAGAAACAGGGATTCAACAAGATGGCGGCGCCAAGAGAACACTGCAACTGAGGAGCAGGACAACATTTACCTTACAGCGACCAAGAGTCTGAACTCTGGGCCCTAAAACACAGCGATCGTGTGTTTCCCAGGTGAGAGGAAACCCCCACAGCATGGGAATTCGTCAGGTCTACACTCAGGTCACCCAGCCAGATCCTGGGTTTCCCAAGGCACTAGGTCACCAGACCAGAGCCACATGCCTGCGTGTCCTGATCATTCCAGGCTGAATGGTGGGCACAAAAACACCAGAGACTGGGAGTCCCAGTTGCAAGAAAAACCCATAGGGAAGAAAAGAAATGAGACTGGCCTTGGTTCACCCAGTCTTTCACTGGAAAAGGTCTCGCAGAATGGCGGGTACAGGCCGCCAGCACTGAACTGGGCTCCAGCTGCAAGAACAGAGACTTGCTGCAAGCCCAGCGCTCTCTCACAGAGCTGTGCGCCCCAGGGCAACAGAGACTGAGAGTCCCTGTTGGGAGAAAACCCCACAGGAAAGGAGGCAAACGGGGACCCAATTTGGTCATCAAGTATATCCCTGGAAAAGGTCCCACAGACCGGCAGGCATGCAAACCACCAGCCCAGAGACTTGCTGTGCACTAACTATTCCTCACAGACAGAGATGTGCGCCCCAGGGCAACAGGGACAGTCCCTGTTGGGAGAAATCCCCACAGGAAGAAAGCAAAGAAGACGGATTTAGGCTACCCAGATGAGAGGAGAGCCCTCTCCACTAACAAGGACCACAGTTACCACTCAGGTCTGTATGCCTGAGCTGAGCTGTAGCAAATCCTGGAAAATACTGACCACTCAGTGACCATACCCAAAAAGCTAAAGAGGATTCCTTCAGGAAAAAGCATCTTCCTGCCAAGGGGATTCTCTCCACCACAGGATTCTAGGAACCACCAAAAAATAACACCCAACACCTAAGATAGCCCAATGGGTAGAGGCCAGTGTTCAATCTCAACCAACAAAAGACAGAGCAATATGGCATCTCCAGAAACCAGTTATCCAAGGACAAGATGCCCTGGACACCCAAGCATAATTGAAATTCAAGAAGATGACCTAACATCTATGCTAATGAAGAAGATAACAGAAGAAACAAATAAAATGATAAATACAAAAATAATTAAGTTTAATGTGAAATAGCAAAACTTACTTACAATACAATGAAATGCCTATTATTTCTAACAATTCATCACAGTCAGCTTTCAAGATTATGTGTGAAAAATATGTCTAGTAATAGAAAGTGTAACTTTTAAAAATGTAATAAAAATGTTATCATTTTAATCAAAATTATCTTCTCCTTAGTTATTTCAATGACAAACCACTAAAACCAGTAAGGAACATGGCCAGATGTCAAAACCAACATAATCACTATATTTCAGTGTATGAGAACATTTAGATAAAATATGTTTAATATGAAATTGATGTGATTTAAAATATATTCCATATAAAATATATGTAATAGATAACACTTATTAAAATTTGACAAAGCATATCAGTTTTTCCAAGTTGTTCAAAGTTCCTTAATACTTATAAATACAACTAAAAAGCAGAGAGAATCTATCCAAATCAGCAAAATCAGAAATGAGAAGGGTGACATAACTACAGCCACTGAGGAAATCCAAACAATCATTAGGTCATGCTACAAAAGCCTATACACCACAAATTTGAAAATCTAAACAAAATGAACAATTTTCTTGATAGATTCCATCTACCAACATTAAGTCAAGATCAGGTAGAAAGACTGAACAGCCCTATATCCCCCAAGAAAATTGAAGGAGTCATTAACAGTCTCCCCTCCAAAAAAAGCCCTTGGCCACATGGTTTCAGCGCAGAATTCTACCAGACCTTCAAAGAAGTGCTAACACCAATTCTCCTCAAACTATTCCACAAAATAGAAACAGAAGGAACATTACCAAACTCATTCTATGAAGCGATAGTCACCTTGATACGTAAACCACACAAAGACCCAACAAAAAAAGAGAACTTCAGACCTATCTCTTTTATGAACATTGACACAAAAATACTCAATAAAATACTTGCAAACTGAATCCAAGAACACATCAAAGATATCATCCACCATGACCAAATAGGGTTCATCCCAGGTATGCAAGGGTGGCTCAACATACGGAAATCCAACAATGTAATCTACCACATAAACAAACTGAAGGAGAAAAACCACATGATCATCTCCTTAGATGCTGAAAAAGCATTTGACAAAGTCCAACACCCATTCATGTTTAAAGGCTTGGAGAGATCAGAGATACAAGGCACATATCTAAACATAGTAAAGGCAATATACAGCAAGCCGACAGCCAACATCAAACTCAATGGAGAGAAATCAATAAATCATAAATCAATCCCCTGAAATTAGGGACAAGACAAGGCTGCCCACTCTCTCCATATCTGTTCAACATAGTACTTGAAATCCTAGCCAGAGCAATAAGACAACTAAAGGAGATCAAGGGGATACAAATCGGAAAAGAAGAGGTCAAAGTGTCACTATCCTCAGATGATATGATAGTATACATGAGTGACCCCAAAAATTCAACCAGAAAACTCCTTCAGCTGATAAACACCTTCAGCAAAGTGGCTGGATACAAAACCAACTCAAAAAAAATCAGAAGCACTCCTGTATACCAAAGACAAAAGGGCTGAGAAAGAAAAACACCTTTCACAATAGCCACGAATAACATAAAGTACCTTGGGATGACACTAAACGAGTGAAAGAGCTGTTTGAGAAAAACTGGAAGTCTCTGAAGAAAGAAATTGAAGAAGATATCAGAAGATAGAAAGATCTCCCGTGCTCATGAATTGGTAGAATTAACATTGTGAAAATGGCCATTCTGCCAAAAGCAATCTACAGATTCAACGCAATTCCCATCAAAATACCAACTCAATTCTTTACAGACCTTGAAAAAAAGATTCTCAGCTTCATGTGGAGAAACAAACAAACAAACAAAAAAAAACCCAGAATCTCCAAAACAATCCTGTACAACAACAGATCATCTGGAGGAATCTCCATCCCCGATCTCAAGCTGTACTACAGAGCAATAGTAATAAAAAGTGCATGGTATTGGCATAGAAACAGAAAGGAGGATCAATGGAACAGAATAGAAGACCCGGAAATAAACCCACACACCTATGAATACTCAATTTTTGACAAAGAAGCCAAAACCATTCAATGGATAAAAGATTGCATTTTCAACAGATGGTGCTTGTCTAACTGGATGTGTACATGCAGAAAAATGAAAATAGATCCATATTTATCACCCTGCACAAAACTAAAGTCTAAGTGGATCAAAGACCTCAACATAAATCCAGATATGCTAAATCGGTTAGAAAAAATTGGGGAACAGCCTAGAACTCATTGGCACAGGAGACAACTTCCTGAACAGAACTCCAACAGCACAGGCTCTAAGAGCAACAATCAATAAATGGGACCTCATGAAACTGAAAAGCTTCTGTAAAGCAAAGGACACTATCATCAAAACAAAATGACTGTCTACAGATTGGGAAAGAATCTTCACCAAACCTTTATCTGACAGAGGGATAATATCCAGTATATATAAAAAACTAAAGAAGCTGAAAAGCAACAAACCAAGTAATCCAATTAAAAAATGGGGAACAGAGCTAAACAGAGAATTCTCGACAGAGGAATATCAAATGGCATAGAAACACTTAAAGAAATGTTCAACCTCATTAGCCATTAGGGAAATGCAAATCAAAAAGACCCTAAGATTTCACCTTACACCCATCAGAATGGCCAAGATGAAAAACTCAAGGGACAACACATGCTGAAGAGGTTGTGGAGAAAGGGTAACCCTCCTCCATTGCTGGTGGGAATGTAAACTGGTACAACCACTTTGGAAGTCAATCTGGCGCTTTCTCAGACAATTAGGAACAGTGCTTCCTCAAGACCCAGCTATATCACTGCTAGGTATATACCCAAAATTTGCTCAAGTACACAACAAAGGCATTTGCTCAACCATGATTGTAGCAGCTTTATTTGTAATAGCCAGAACCAGGAAACAACACAGATGTCCATCAATGGAGGAATAGATACAGAAATTGTGGTATTTTTACACAATGGAATACGTACTACTTAGTACGTAAATTTTTTCACCAAAAGTGAATATTAACTTGAATATTAACTATTTCTGCTGAAGTTTTATTTTTTTGTTGTTTTTGTTTTCTCTTTAATTTAAATTCACTTTAGCCCAATAAAATCTCCCTCCTTCCTCTCCTCTCAGTCCCACCCTCTTCCCCCATTCCTCACTCCCCTTCTCAGAAAAGGGAAGCCCCCAATCCAGTGCCATCCTACCGTGCCACTTCATATTGCATCAGCAGAAAGCACATGCTTTCCCCCTGAGACCAGATAAGGATGCTCAGGTAGAGAAAAGTGATCCAACAGCAGGCAATAGAGTCCATGTCAGAGACTGGCCCTGCTCCAGTTGTTAAAGGACCCACATGAAGACCAAACTGTCCATCGGCCCCATAAGTGTGGGGGCTTAGGTCCATGCATGTGCTTAAGTTGGTAGTTTAGTCTCTGTGAGCCGCCATGGGCCTATGTTATTTGTCTCTGTCGGTCTTTTGTGGAGTTCTTGTCCCATTTGGGTCCCTGTATCCTCCCAACACAAAATTCCCAGGTCTCTGTCTAATGTTTGACTGTGAGTCTCAGCATCTGTTTCAACCCACTGCTGGGTGGAGCCTTTCAGTGGACTGTTAGCTTGGCTCATGTCTGTAAGCATAGCAGAGTATCGTTTATAGTGACAGGGGTTGGTTCTCTCTCATGGGGTGGGTCTCAATTTGGGCCATTCATTGGTTGGCCATTTCCTTAAACTCTTGTTACATTATTATCCTTGTCCATCTTGTAGGCAGTGTCAAAAGTTTTGCGGGTGGGTTGGTGTCTCCCTCCCTACATTGGAACTCTTCCCTGGCTATAGGAAGTGACCACTTCAGACTCCATACCCACTCCACCCACCTTGCTGCTAGGAGTCTCAGCTAGATCTCTCCCAGGAGCCTACCCTGTCCCAAGTCTCCAGCGTCTCCCTCACCATCAGCTTTCCATCTCTCTCCCAGTTCTACTTCCTCCCACCTCTGAGACCACACCGCCTCCTTTTTCACACATGGTCACAACCCTTACCCCCCCCCCACAGACACACATCTTCTGCCACTCAGTTCGCTCTCTGCTCTCTTCATCTACTTCCGATGTCTATTTTATTTCTACTTCTGAGCGGGATTTAAGCTTCCTCCCTTGGGCTCTTGTTACACAGCTTCTTTGGGTCTGTGGATTGTGGAATGGTTATCCTGTACTATATGGCTAATATCCACTTATAAGTGAGTACACAGCATGTATCTCTTTTTGGGTCTGGGTTACCTCACTCAGGATGGTGTTTTCTAGTTCCACCCATTTGTCTGTAAATTTCATGATTTTCTTGATTTTAGTAGCTGAGTAATATTCCATTGCATAAATGTACCATGTTTTATTTATGCTATCTTCAGTTGAGGGACATCAAGGTTGTTTCCAGTTTCTGCCTTTTATGAATAAAACTTCTATGAACATAGCTGAGCAAATGCTCTTCTGTTATGATGGAGCTTTTTCTTTGGTGTGTGTGGGAGTATGTGTTCAGGAGAGGTATAGCTGTGTCTTGAGGTCAAACTATTCTCTATTTTCTGAGGAAGCGCCAACTTGATTTCCAATGGGGTTGTACAAGTTTGCGCTCCTGCAAGCAATGGAGGAGTGTTCCCCTTACTCCACATCCTCTCCAGCAAGTGGAATCAGTTGAGTATCTTTACAATGCTTCCTATGTTGCCTCCCGTCCCCTTTTCTCTAATTCAAAATTTGAGTCCTTCACCTCACCTCCACAATCTTACATTTCTCTATAACTTAGTGAATCTTTCATAGCACATCTAGATGTTTTTGTGATTAAGAAGCAATTGCCTATATGAGAACAACTGGAAAATTTCACTGTAAGATGCAGAAATAGTTGACTCTACTTCTGTGTCGTGTAGTTTGAATTCCCCTTTCCCTTTCCTTGACTTATATACTCTTTGGTGTATGATGTAAGACTGCCATTGTATTTTGGGTACGTAGAGAATAAAATGCATTTTCAACAAGGGTTTGTTGAGTGTATGAATAAATATTGTTAAATATTCTCTCCATTTTTGTGGGGTTCATAATCACCCAACCTGAAGACAAATAGTTGGATCAGATAAGCTTTACAGATTTCTTTTTTCTGGGTGTCTGGTTGCATGATTCTATGCATATCTTAGTCACGAATATGCATACAAATATTCTGCTCAATATTGAGCTTAGCTCTTTGCATACTGATTCAAATGATTCTGTCCTTTAGAATCACAAATGTTGTTATTTTTGCTTCAGGATGACCTTTATGGTACCTGTACGTAGCTTTTTGAATGTCATCTTATATACTTCTTCTGGTTAATCATCAGCAAAGTTATTTTTTTTAAATCACAATTTTATTATTGGCTACATGATCAATAATGGACTGAATTTATAGTTAGATAATGGTCTTTTTAATTTAATTGATTCCTCAATAGCCACAGTTGGCTAGTTTGTTATTTAAAGTTTGTGGTACTTTTCAAGGTGACACATCTTTACTTTCTGAAAACCTCATGGTATAATTTCTTCAGATGAGGTAAACATCATTTGTCGTTCAGCAGGAAGCATACCCATATAGTGCCTGAGCCATGGTTATTATATGATCATTGATTATGCTTTAATAGTTTTCAAGGTCAAGGAAAAGTCTAGCTAGGATAACACAGAAAATAGCAAACTCTGATATTAGCAGAAAGGTCTTTTTGTGCCTATTCTTGCTGTGGCCTTGATGGACTGTGTGCTGTGAGCTCACAATGCCTCTTTAGCAGGTCATACATTTTCTTTTATGCTCAGGTGAGTGGCACTAAAATCAATTTGACAATCATACTGCCATATTATCTATCTTAACCATTTGATTCTAGGTGGATAATTGTTTGTTATTTTTAAGAGACTTTCAGTTATACTACTTGGGAAGGAATGGGAAGGAGGACATGCTTACCTTAAGTTTAGCAGAAAATCAAATCACATACTCAAAAATGCCGTATTCCTGGAGGGTGACTTATATTTGGTCAAAAAAATAAAAATAAAACGAAAGCAAAAAAAAAAAAATAGAAATAGCAAGAAGGAATAACTATGGAGATAGTAACATAAAACCAGATCTCTCATTTTTTTAAAAATCAAAACATTAAAATTAATAGTACAATTCAATTTTAGACATAGAAATCAGAAATGCATATGAGAATACATTTGCTATTATACAATTGTTATTCTAATTAAATTTTTAATTTAAATTTACTTTTTATAATTTATTCACTTTACAACCCAATTGTAGGCCCTTCCCTTGTCTCCACCTAGTCACGTCCTCTCTCTTGCCCCCTGTTCAATTCCCCTATTTCTCAAGAAGGGAGAACCATCCTCCCTTATTATCTAACCTCAGCCAATCAAGTCTCATGAGGACTGCCTGTATCATCTTCCTCTGTGGCCTGGCAATGCCCTTCTATGAGGCAGAAGTGACCAAAGAGTGGGCAACAGAGTACATGTTAGAGACAGCCTCTGTTCCTTTTACTAGGGAACTCACTTGGAGACTGAGATGCCTATGGGGTATATCTGAGCAGGGGTTATAGGTACTCCCCATTCATGGTCCTTCGTTAGTACATCAGTCTACAGGCCCCCATGAAGCCAGATTTTTTGGCTCTGTTGGTCTTTTGGAGACCTTGTCTGCTCTGGGTCTCTCTATTTCCCCACTCTTTCCTATGACTCCCTGTGCTCTGCCCAAAGTTTGGCTGTGAGTATTAGCATCTGCTTGAATCCCTTGCTGGGTAGAGTCTTTCAGAGGACATTTACCAATAGGATCCCATCCTGTTCCCTCTCTTTAGCGATTTCCAGTGTCTATTCTATTTGCCGTTCTGAATGAGAATTAAGCATCTTTCTTAGGATCCTCCTTGTTATTTTCTTTAGGTCTGTGGACTGTAAAATGGTTATCTTGTATTATATGGCTAATATCCACTTATAAGTGAGTATATGCCATGTGTGTTTTTCTGGTTTTGGTTAGCTCACTCAGGATGATCTTTTTGAGTTCCATCCATTTGCCTGGACATTTCATGATTTCCTTGTTTTTAATAGTTGAGTAGTATTCCATTGTGTAAATGTAATACAATTTCTGTATCCACTCTTCAAATAAGGGACATCTAGCTTGTTTCCAGATTCTGGCTATTATGAATAAAACTGCTACGAGGAGCATCATCTGAAACTTTTTCATACTGTTTTTTAATTTTTATTTTTATATTAATTACAGTTTATTCATTTTGTATCCCAGCTGTATCCCCTCCTTCATTCCCTCCCCATCCTACCTTCCCTCCCTTATCTCCTTCCATGTCTCTCTCCAAGTACACTGATAGGGAAGGTCCTCCTTCTCTTCTATCTGACCTTAGCCTAATGAACTTCATAAGGACTGGCTGCATTATATTCCTCTGTAGCCTTGTAACACTGTTCCCTCCTCAGGGGGAGGTGATCAAAGAGCTAGCCACTGAGTTCATGTTAGAGACAGTCCCTGTTCCCCTTACTAGGGTACCCACTTAAAGACTGAGCTGCCATCGGCTACATCTGTGCAGAAGTTGTCTCCATGAATGGTCCTTGGTTGAAGTATTAGTCTCAGAAATGAACCCTGTGCCCAGATGTTTTGGTTCTGTTGCTATCCTTATGGAGCTCTTGTCCTTTCCAGGTCTTTCTATCGCCCCTTCTTTCATAAGATTCTCTGCATTCTGCCCAAAGTTATGAGCCTCAACATCTGCTTTGATACACTGCTGGGTAGAATGTTTCAGAGGCCGTCTGTGGTAGACTCCTGTTCCGTTTCCTGTTTTCTCCCTCTTCCAGTGTCCATCCTGCCTAGGAATATATCCAAAAGATGCTCAAGTACACAACAAGGACATTTAATCAACCATGTTTGTAGCAGCTTTATTTGTAATAGCCAAAATCTGGAAACAACCCTGATGTCCCTCAATTGAGCAATAGATATAGAAATTGTGATACATTTCTACAACGGAGTACTACTCAGCAATTAAAAACAAGGAAATCATGAAATTTGCAGGCAAATGGTGAGATCTAGAAAAGATCATCCTGAGTGAGGTATCCCAGAAGCAAATACATACACACAGTATATACTCACTTCTGAGTAGATATTAGACATATAATATAGGATAAACATAATAAAATCTGTACACCTAAAGAAGCTAAGCAAGAAGGAGGACCCTGGGTAAGATGATTAATCCTCATATTATTCATTTACAGCTGTAAATGAACCAATTTTTAAAAAATAATCACATTTATAGATATCAAAAATAAATGTGATCCTGACTATGTCACAGGTTTTCTTAGTAATATTATATTCAGTTTTGTAGAAGGTTTCATGGTTTTAACCTGAGGCTACTCCTCTGGCAGTTCAGTTTGCTCAAGATTAACCTTTTTTTTTTCTTGAAACTGGGTGTTTCTCTTTTAACTCTTTCACCCTATAAGGCTTCTGCTCCTCTAAGCCCCTTGCCTCGCAAAGGGGCTGTGGGAACTAGACATCAAAAGTGCATGGAGCTGGGCAGGGCAGCAAATTTGTGAAACTCTCAGTTAGTAGGTCTGAAACCTTGTGTACTCCTCTTTCCAGTGGCACTTCACAAGTGCTTCCATCTCTACCTGCCGACTCTCTAGTTGTACAGCCAACTCTGCAATCTTTTCCAAAGCAAGAGAATTGAGTGATACCTCTGATTTTCTTATTTAATCCTTTTTGTTTTGTTTTGTTTTTCAAACGCCTGTATATCTACTTGCAACTTTTCCAATATTTCAACCATTTTTACAACATTCTTTAAAATGGAATGCAGAAAGAAGAGTAAAAGGGAAGGATTGGGACAGGAGGAGGGAGGGATCCACAGGGGGGATACAAAGTCAATAAAGTGTAATTAATAAACAATAAAAAAAGAAATTATAAAAAAATAAAACAGCTTTCTACCAGCATTCATTTTCTTAAATTATTTCTTTTTGTTTTTGAGCTTATAATCACAGCATTATTTGTCCTTTTCTTTTCCTCCCTCCAATCCCTCCCATGATCCCCTTCTTACACTTTTTCAAATTCATGGCCTTTTTATCATTAATAATTATTACATTTATATGGAGATTCTTAAATACATAAGTCCAAACTTCTCATTCTGTGTAATGTTACATGGATATATACTTTAAGGGATGATCAGTTGGTATTAAAAAATCAATCTGTCTTCTCTTCTCTGAGGAAGACTGTTTCTCTCTCAGCATTCCAGTTTCCTACAATCCTTTGTATAGTGTTGTGCCTCCTTAGCTCTTCTTACTCCCCTAAACCTTCTACTTTACCTATACCCATTCCTGTCCACCCCCACCCCAATCCATGTTAGTATGGTGGGAATGGAAATAAAGTGGGCATGGACTTGAATTAGGGAAGGAAGAGATGAATACAAAAATGTGGAAGAAGGGTAGAATAATAGTAAGGGTGTATGGAAAGATCATAAGGAATCATTATTAACTGCCTAAAATACCTCTAATGCATACAAGTTAGTGTATCAATATGTCTGATTTGGATAAAAACAGATTACCATCTATGCAGACAATGTTTTCTCAGAGCAAAAGACCATCCGACAAACATTCTAACAGCAAGCATGAAAAGCTGTCCTTTGAGTTGGTGGTGGTGATAGAAGAGGCACCCAACACATTACAGGCTGTTGCTAACGGCCTAGGTGGCCTCCCAGACGTGGAAGGCAAATTCCTATTGTGCTTTAGATAGAGCTAGAATGTATGTTCAACCCTCCTACCTGAAGACCTGCATTTCTGATACCAGAAGGCACATGCACATTTTCAAAGGAGGGAAGTAACTGAGAGTCCTATGTGATAGCTATTAACCAAAACAACAATTAGTATAACATGATAACCCTAATTATCCAATAGTGGCATGCCTATCATGGGGATAATCAATAGCTGTCACTGAACTTAAAGATCTCCTCAAGAAGAGAGAATTCATGTACTAGAAACCTAGCCAAGTACTCAGACCTAGCAAAGTCATGGATCTTAGAGGAGAACCTACGATTGCCACTTTACAAAACAGGAAAATCCATAACTGTATTCTCAGTATTTGGTCTTAAATACACACATAAGTGTAAACCTCACCCTGTATCAAGGAAATTTCTCTTTACAACAGAAGAGACTATTATAGAAAGCCACAACCAATTAAAACACACAGTTGTGGAGACTGTCTCCATGAGTACATCTTTAAAACAACTACTACACCTAAGGCTCCTGCACCATTACTGAAGGGTGTATAGAAAGAGTGTAAGAACCAGAGGAAGAGGGAATTGTCTGTGAAACTGTGCCTTCCAGGAATGTCAGAAACTTGCACTTGCACGTGTGAAGTCTCACCAACATGACTGCCTGAGCATGAGCTGAAAATGGCCAGCATTAATTTTTATCACTTGTGCATTTCCTTATTCCTCTCTTCTTATAGTCCCTGTTATCCCCAAACATTCTAGGTACCCTCACTTCTAACAGCATATAACTGTGACTGTTTCTAGGAAAACCAGGATTCTTTCACTTACCCATACAATAAGGACTCATATGTATATTTTTCTGCTCCCTAGCCCCTTCATCAGGTTCTCTGTCGATCAGAATTTCCACACGAGCACACTCCTCACCCTGTTTCTATCTGTGTTTGTTGCTTTTATTGCACTATCATTATCTATTCTGGTTTTATTTGACATGTATTTATCTATTGTAACTTTTATTGAGCCTAATGGAGTGCTTGTTTATAAAAGTAGCATGCTTTTATTTATTATAATAAAAGATTGAGTTTTGATACAGAAATAAGGAAATCTCCAAATTTTCTTAGATGATCATACATAGATCAGCTGATTCAACCTTTTTGACCTCATAGTGAACATTACAAATCCAAGAATTCACTCAACTAATATGTTCACATGCATTTATAAATATATAGGAACTTTAAAACTCTTACTAACTGATATAAAAATAAAAACAATCAAAATTTCTACTCAGGGTGAAACTGTACAAATAACTGGACATCAAATAATAGTACATCAAACTTTATTTCTAAAGAGTGAGGTGTGTTCATAATTATGTTATAAAATGTCACCAATGAAGGAAGAAAAATAGTTTTAAAATACAGTATGTCTAATCTGCTTTATGTTATGTAAAGCACAGATAAGTAGTTATTTTGCTACAGATTAAACTGTGAGTATTGGATTAAGTTTCAGTCCTAACTCCACTCCACCTCCATTTGTTCAATGTGGAAGAAAGGGCTAAAAAGAGGGGGAAACAGATGGATGGTTATCATGGACCAGGCTGAGGAGAAGGCAGAAATCTGACTACATTAACCTCAGAGGGTGGGTACAAGCTCAACCTGAAAAGAGTAATAAAAGAGGAGAAATTCAATTCAAGTCTCCTAAGCCAATTTTTGTAGAAATCATTTTAGTTTGAAATCAGTTGAGTAACTGTCCTCCCCATAACAGTTGCTGTCTAACAGGTCTGACAATATGGTTGGGGATCTTTGGTAATGGAACTCAGTGATGGATAATTCATAGAAACTTTCAGGTAATATTATACCATGAGGTCAACTATCACTACAGAGTGGATTTGGAAAAAGGCAAAGTAGTTTTTTGTTTTGTTTTTATTAATTACAGTTTATTCACTTTGTATCCCACTTATAGCTCTCTCCCTCTTCCCCTCCTTCCCTCTTCTCCACCCATGACCCTCCCCCAGTCCACTGGTAGGGGAGGTCCTCCTCCCCTTCCTTCTGATCCTAGTCTTATAGGTCTCATCAGGAGGGCTTGCATTGTCTTCCTCTGTGGCCTGGTAAGGCTGTTTCCCCCTTAGGGGGAGGTGATGAAAGAGCCAGCCACTGAATTCATGTCAGAGACAGTCCCTGTTCCCCTTACTAGGGTACCCACTTAAAGACTGAGCTGCCATGGGCTACATCTATGCAGGGGTTCTAGGTTATCTCCTTGGTTGGAGTATCAGTCTCAGAAAAGACCCCTGTGCCCACATTTCTTGGTTCTGTTGCTCTCCTTGAGGAACTCCTATCCTCTCCAGATCTTACTATTTCCCACTTCTCTCATAAAATTTCCTGCACTCTGTGCAAAGTTTGGATATAAATCTCAGCATTTATTTTGATGCCCTGCAGTGTAGAGTCTTTCAGAGACCCTCTGTGGTAGGCTCCTGTCCTGTTCCTTCTTTTCTCCCTCTTCTGATATCCATCCTCTTTGCCTTTCTGAATGGGGATTGAGCATCTTACTCAGAGTCTTCTTTCTTGATTAGCTTCTTTAGGTGTACAGATTTTAGCATGTTTGTCCTATATTATATATCCAATATCCCCTTATGAGTGAATATATACCATGTGTGTCTTTTTGCTTCTGGGATGCCTCTCTCAGGATGACCTTTTCCAGTTTCCACCATTTGCCTGCAAATTTTATGATTTCCTTACTTTTAATTGTTGAGTAGTATTCCATTGTGTAAGTGTTCCACAATTTCAGTATCCTTTCTTCAACTGACGGGCATCTGGATTGTTTCCAGCTTCTGGCTATTACCAATAGAGCTGCTACGAACATGGTTGAGCAAATGTCTTCATTGTATAGTTGAACATCTTTTGGATATATGCCTAGGAGTGGTATAGCTGGGTCTTGAGGTAGCACTATTCTTAATTGTCTAAGAAAGTGCAAAATTGATTTCTGAAGTAGTTGTACAAGTTTACATTACTCCCAGCAATGGAAGAGGGTTCCCCTTTCTCCAGGCAAAGTACTTTTTAAGCTTAAAATTTACAAAAAAAAACAAAAACAAAAACAAAAAACTCTATGTATCAATTACATATATCTTTAAAATTAAATGGTTTTTTTTTCACACAAGGAGCAGTGGTTCAATTCCTCTTTGAACACCTAAACAGTGAATGTTTATATGACCTATTCATTTGTATTTAATTTGATACACTAGGAATTTTACCTAAAATTGGTTGTCATATACATTTATGGAGCTAATTTAAAGTCTTTCATTTTTTTCCATGAAATCTGAAAATATTATGCTACATTTCATGCATACTATCAGAATACTGTAATGCTCAACAAATCAGTGAAGCACTTCCCTATAACAAGATATTTTAATATCTTGCTTTGGGTACATTCTGAATGTTTTCTTTAATCAAATTAAGGAAGTAGTAGATAAGACTTTAACAAAAGCCACTGTATTTCTCATTTGAAAATAATTTCATTCTATTACTACATTTTATTATGCTATACATTTTGTACTGTGTAAATGTGATGCTTGAAGCTATTATTTTTCCAAAATATTATTACACTTCAAAGATATTTTAACATTCCTTTGATGTCCCTTACATTTTCATTTGTAGTTGTTATCCTCCTGAAACTACATTTGGGATGATTAAACCAGCTTTCTAATCACAACCTTACTTCTATTCTGTTCAGTTCATCTGGGTTTTTTTAATGCTCCTGCATTCCTACATTAACATGGCTTAGATGATTTTTTGCTGTTCAAAGGAGAATTTCATATTTGTCACTAAAATCCTTTAAGATCATATTATAATATAACCACATTTTTGTACACACTGATGATTAAAAATATTTTTCTAATGTGTAGGACCTATTGCCTAGAAGTAGATCTATTCATATGGAAGTGGGCCAAAATCTAGAGGAACTGGATTAGAAGTAAGTGTATCTGGAATTCACACCCGTGGAAAATCAGGCTTTTGCTTGTCCACATAACATCAACTGACAAGAAAAAAATGGAAGCACAGAGGAAGAAACCATAAATCTATACAAAATGTTTATTCTACATCATCAGTAAGGAGGAAAGAAGTTTTGGTACCTGACAAAAATGTTCTATAGATGGCTACAGAATTGCAGCAGCAAATCCAGACATCTTAGCAGTTGCCCAGAGGGGGAAAATCATTTTCTGAATAAATATTATGAGATTAGTAGTACATTGAGATTTATAGTTTCTTTTCCCTTCATATTTATAAATAAAATTAATAGATATCATTTACATAAAAGTAGTTACTGTATAACAGATAAGGCTTTACATGCATTATCTCATTTCAAGCCTCAAAATAATGTTCCAACTTATGAAGTATTGTTACCAACAGATTATTGACTATACTGCAGAAAAGCAAATATGAATCCCAAGGTGACTCATGTAGTATATGATAATGATGGCATTCACATCCAGGTTTTCCTGACACAAGATCTATGCTCTGGAATATTTGATATCTCTTCTGCTATTATTATTGTCTATCCCTGGTGGCACCAAAATACAAAAGCAGAAACCACCTGAATTACTTATCTATAGAGGAACAATTGCTTTTCAGAGCTGAAGCAATATTCTCAGTGTAACTCCATTCTCTGGATCATTCACCAAAGTAATATGAATTAATTTTACTTCTAGTGTATTATAGCAAAGCACATAAAGGAAATAAACATGGCTTAGCAATATTCATTTTTTTACTCTTATTTAATAGTCCAGTCAGACAGAAAGTGTTTCTGTCTTTAATATTGAGGACTCGGTGTTTTAAAATTATTTTCAATGTTTACTTCCTAGATGAGGGATTATTTAATATATGATTCATACTCCTAACAATTATAATCTATTAAGAGAATCTGAACTATTTTTTTATAGTGGATTGTTTCATCTTAGTTTACTGAGTGTTAACTCTGCTTTGAATGTCATTGGTTTTTATATTGTTATAATGAGCTCATTTGTTTTCTTATACAAAACTGTCCTTCTCCTGATGTGCTGAGGTGATACCTGTAATAGAAAAACATAAAATAAAATGAGATTTTTGTGAGTCGACCTCATGTTTAGATTCCTTTGGTGATTTTGTTATCTCAGTCTCTGGCTGCAGGTGCTTTTGTAGATAAACAATTGGATTAATTCAAACACTTTAGAGCTCCATACCTATTACACAGTCACAAGAAAAAAAAAACATCACTGAGGTACATTCTAAGGACAGTCCCTTACAGAGGAAAGAATCTAATGATATAAGCACTAAATTTAAGAAAGAAATTGTGTTTCACAAAATTAAAAAGAAAAACAAATGAGGATGCATTTATAAATATGGAAATAGAGGAGTAAGAACTCTATCAAATTTACAAGTTGAAAATGGTTTATAGGACATTGAGAGTCACTAGAAAAAAAGTTGATTATTGAGAGAAATAAAATAATGGAAAAAATTAATTTCAAATCCTTCTATCAATAACAACAAAAATGAACAGTTATCCTTGCTGATGGGTTCTCTCTACTCTATCATCACACCCAGCCAACGATTTGCAGTTTTGGAGACTAGAATCGTCCTCCAAAATGAACATTATTATTTTTTTTTGTAATCAGTTAGTAAACTGCACTCATGATCTATAATTTTCTCTGAGAAAATAATAGAAAATTGCTCAACTGTACAGCAAAATGCATTTTAATATTTTAAAAAGAAGCATTAAGAAAACATTAACAGCAATATGATTAGATGAAGATGTGGTCAATGAAAAGAAAGATTACTTTGCTTTACCCAGAATCGCACTGGAGTCTCTAAGAGCAAGTATGTACTGACATCAGAATCTAAGTCTGTGTTTCTAATGCTGTAATCTAGAATGGGAAAAAAGAAAAAGAAGAAAGGCAAATTTATACATATATAATCATTGATATTATTAACTGCAAATGGCTATAAGGTAAAATAATATCTTATGATGAAAATAAAATCTACAGGTTAAGTAGAGTGAGGAGTTAGGGGGGATGGGATGGAAACTTGAAGTCAAAATAGGAACTCCAAATGTTCCTCCACAAAGCATTGAGGCATCTTCATCAACCTCTGCAACACTATGAGATCCCATGTATAAAGAATATTTTAAAACAAAAATACAAAATAAATAAACAAGAAAAAAAAAAGTAAAACATCAGTTTCAGTAGGTGCCACCTATAATCCTAAAATGAGGCAAAGGGTTCTCTAATTTGAGTTGTCTGACCTAAAGAGAGAGAAAAAGTATCAAAAAACCCCCAGGTCATCTGACATGTAAAAACTTCATTATTAATGTTATTAAAGTGATCCATTTTAAAGTGATACATTTGAATTGTCAGTACTTTGATTATAAACTTACAGCTGTCAAGGACATGGAATCTGCCTGTCTCAATTGTTCATCAGAACTAGAACCTCAAGTGCTGTTTGTTAACATTAGTACACTGCTCACAGAGGTAAAACATTTAGGAATAAAATCTGCAACTGGAGCTAACTCCATAGGGTCCACAATCTTCAGTTTCTGCATCTTCCACTCTCATGTGCAGGTCAACCACAGTAAACCCAGCACCAGA
The DNA here is from genome assembly GCF_907164565.1 of Psammomys obesus. NCBI lineage: Eukaryota > Metazoa > Chordata > Mammalia > Rodentia > Muridae > Psammomys > Psammomys obesus. The sequence continues at coordinate 5,759,331 of NW_026594418.1, forward strand.
AACTGTAGTAGGGATGGAAAGTCCAAAGTAGAGTTTCCCTTGACATTAGCATTTCAGAAAATGATATAACTGAAGTCCTGCAGGCTTAGCTAAAATACTCAAACTCCCTCTGCTTTCTAAGGGTCTGTGAGGAGATTAAGTAAATAACCTAGATGATAATCACTCCACTAAAAGCATATTAAGCTATAGATGCCAAGGAGTTGGAGTCGACATAAAAATTCTGATGATGAGACATAAAAACCACCTTGGTATTGTTTAAAAACTCAGTTACAGAGAACAAAATCTAATGGCTTACAACTTAGATTTGTAGTGAATTTCCTTGATCCAACTGTGTTCTCATCAAGGAAGATCAGAGTAAAACCTCCAAATACTACTGTGAAATGGATGGAATCCTGCAAAGGACAGTTTCCTTCTACTAGGACTTTTAATGTCATCAGAATTCCTCAAAAGCTTGCTGAGAAATTGAATCAATTTTTATATTCTAAGAACTTGGAAGGAGAAGCATGAGCAAAAACTCTGGAGTTCAGAGCTTTGGCAGGGAATTATGAACATTTACACACTTTCACTTTTTTTGTTCTGTTATGCCCAGTTTGTGAGACCCCCAAAGACCACCATGAATCAACCCCACTGCAAAACACATGAGGGTTTATTGGATACAAGCTTGAACTCAGTCACAAGATCCCTGTGAAAGCAGAGAGTAATGCAGTGGGGTGGTATAGGGGAACAAGGTTTTTAAAGAGCAAAACCACAAGTTGGGGGCAGAGGGGTTCCAAGCCTTGACATTACACATTTGGGTAAGAAAAATTGATTTTTGAAATGATTGGTTTACTTTAGGTGCCAAGTCCATAAAAGGTTCTGGCCTGGCCATCTGGGTGGGTTGCCAAGAGACAGTATCTCTTTAAGTGGTTCCAGCCAGGCCATCTGGGCAGGATTCCTAGCAACTGTTATCTCTAGTGGACAGGAAAAGAATGCAATAAGGCTGGTTCCTCCCCACAGGTGGCTGGACATGCCTCCACCTGTTTGACCTTTGTTCAGGCTTGTGCTTTAAACTTTAAACCAATACCCCACAACATAATTTTTAATTCCTTGTTATGTCATTACCCCCTTCCCATGATCATTTGAAGACCCCATCTTGGGTCTTCCAGATATGACTCCTGGAGTCCTCCAGATTTACCTTTCCATAATGGGATCCGAGCACCATTAAGTGTATTACTCCCAAGCATTCCTTCATGAAAGCCATCAAGCAATTTAAAATACAAGGCTCAAAGGTAAAAATCAAAATGAGAAGGGGTCCCATCAGGGTAGATATAAGGGTAGTAAGCTAAGGAGAACTACTAACCCTGAATTTAAACCATCCTCTGTAATCATCTCTATCGAGCATCTATCCAGGCTTTTTGTCCAAATGCTGCAATACCAGTTCCTACTCCAGCTAAGCAGATCCCCAAGATAATAGCTAATGTCAGGGAGCCCCTTTTGACTTAGCATTTCAGCCTGTTAGACGGAATTATGGGCAAAAGTCTCTTCTTCTGAAATTGCTTTAGTGTGACAATAGGAGCATTGTAATCAGGGGTTAGGAAGGCTGAAATGCCAGCCAAAGGTTGGGCGATGGGGCAGTCCTCAGAACTATCTAGTTAGTTGATCCACCCGAAGAGAGAGAGGGGGCAGAGGCAATCATGTCAGTTTCCAGCAGGTCCAGATTTCAGCTTGAAGGCCATAGCTGAGCCCAGAATAGAATCTGTCAACCAGGTGAAAATCTGCTGAGACAAATTCAGACTAGAGACAGAAGTCAAAATTTGTCTAGTAATTGGGAAAGTGAGGAATCCCAAGACCAAGGGAAAAACTCATCTGGGGTCCATTTAAGCTATGTCAGAGCCAGGTGTCATGACTTTTTGGTTTCCTGAAACTCATATGAATTTTGGTTTACAGAAAGAAGTATATTAATGTCACCATTGTGTTTAGATCCATACTTCAGAAAAAGCAGTTAACAAGTGTCTACAAGACAGCAGAAGTAGACTCATGACATTAAAATCTAGTAAAAGCTATGGCATTTGGATCATATATACTCATTAGACAAATGTTTTTAGCATGATGAGATGCACCTTTAAGTGTATTTCCAGAAGACAACCAAAAGAAAATTAAAATCTCAAGCTTGTGACTTAATAATAAACAGTCAGTGCTCCATCAGCTTATCAGAACTCTATTGATCAATGTCAAAACTCTGAACTTCTGAAAGTTTATAACAACATAAGCACAACAATAGCATAGAGGGGGAGGAATCTAAAATATCTCCCATTTTAATATGTCTTTACAACTTTCATTCACATACCTTAAAACACCTACTTGGACCCTCCAATCTTTTTTTTTTTTTTTTGCATTTACCAAATTTGAAACATTTTTCCAAGACCCTCTACTTGTTTAGATCATCATAACTTAAACTTTCATATTCTCAGACCTTACATTTATCCAGTTATTTGCCATAAGACACAGGTAATTAACATGAAGCCTGTGAGCAAGGGAAACCTGTTTGCCTTTCTAAAAAGATCTAGTCCCTAGTAGTTCTAACTAGCTAATGAATTGACCAATGAACTAACAGTGGATCCAATTGTCTGCTCTTTATCTGCAAAGCTACCATTAGTTTAGCTTAGCCACCAATGTGTTCAGAGACCTAAGAAGGATAAATTATAAGTTAAAATATATACCAATCTATGTACCAACCAAAATGACAGTGATGACTAGTCAGTCTACCACGTAAGCAGTTGGTCCCTGGATCCTGTGGTTTCATGGCATCATGAGCAGAGGCAGTCTGGCCATTGGGCAGAGAAGTTGAGAGACTGTTTTTGTGGGTAAAAGAACATGAGAGATTGACATCACCTTGTCTTCAGCAAAGAGAAATAATGACTCTCCAGGTGTCCACAGCTTTGTCCTCAGTTTAGGCTGGGCTCTAGCTGTGGGCCAGTTGGGGCAGTCTCGTCCAGTGGTTAGCATACCACAATCCAGAGTCACACTGGGAGGGGAGCTACTGCCAGTATTTTGGGACTTTCTGTCATAATAGGCTTACACACATTAAATGCCATCTTCATCAGATCTCTGAAAAGCTTTTTTTTAAACTTTATCTTCTTTAACTTGCATTCTATTAAACAGAATGCCATAATCTCTAATTCTGGCATATTCCTTAGATGAGTGTTTTAGAACCATATATATTTCAAGTAGTTCTACATTTGCAAACTTCATAGTTACCCATCCTAAGGTTAACATTGAAAACATAAACAAAGAGACTAGGTAAAGCTCAATCTTGTAACCAACTGCAGTCATTAGAATAACCTTAAATACAATTCTGAACTAAAATCAAAGCAGAACTTTCAATCAGATACAGTTCATAGAGGGGTTACCAAATCTTGGTGATCTTATACCATTGCATTAATACTGAACAACAAAAAAGCTAAAGGGACAAAAGTTTCACTTATCACTAAACAGAGAACCAAACACAGTTAGCATCTTTCAAAAAAGATGGTGGTAAAACCATGGGTCCACCTTCTTTACCCCTGAACCAACATGGTGGCTAGACATAGGCTATGGCCAGCCTATAAAACATAGCCATTAGGTGTCACTGGTGGTATTGCCGCCTCCCATGGTATAGCACTGCGGAGCATTTACAGTTTCCTGTAGAACAATTTTAAACTATACTTGAACTATTCTGGCCACACCAAATCTAACGGTCAGAAAGAATCAGCATTAATTCGTTCATTAAGGAACAGGCATATAATAGTTAATAATGACTTGAATACAACCCTGTGTAACCCTGGGCTAACATGGAGCTCCAATCTTCTTCCCCCTTTAAAGAGCATAAGAAAACATTTTGCATTGAAGAATCACCCACCTTTTAAATGAAGAACAACATATTTTACAGTTCTTTCTCAAATTATTTGCAGGTATGAAAACCAAAGCAAATACAGTTCATATTTTCTCTGGCTTTCTATACATACTCTGACTTTCCATAACATTCTATATACTTTCAGATTAGGCTTTTCCTAGCTCCATTCTTCTGGTTTAACCAGCCATGTTTACTTTAGACAAGCTATTCTTTTCTTTTATTTACTATCCCAGGCTTTTGCTTTGCCTCTTGCTTTTTAGACAACATAAAAACTTACATCAAAATCCTTCTCGTGTACTTGAGCCTCTTTTAGGTATATACCTAGGAGTGGTATGGCTGGATCTTGAGGAAGCGCTATTCCTAGTTGTCTAAGAAAGCGCCAGATTGATTTCCAGAGTGGTTGTACCAGTTTACATTCCCACCAGCAGTGGAGAAGGGTTCCCCTTTCTCCACAACCTCTCCAGCATGTGTTGTCCCTTGAGTTTTTCATCTTGGCCATTCTGATGGGTGTAAGGTGAAATCTCAGGGTTGTTTTGATTTGCATTTCCCTAATGGCTAATGAGGTTGAGCATTTCTTTAAGTGCTTCTCTGCCATTCGATATTCCTCTACAGAGAATTCTCTCTTTAGCTCTGTTCTCCATTTTTTAAGTGGATTACTTGGTTTGTTGCTTTTCAGCTTGTTTAGTTCTTTATATATATTGGATATGAGTCCTCTGTCAGATAAAGGGTTGGTGAAGATTCTTTCCCAATCTGTAGGCAGTTGCTTTGTTTTGATGACGGTGTCCTTCGATTTACAGAAGCTTTTCAGTTTCATGAGGTCCCATTTATTGATTGTTGCTCTTAGAGCCTGTGCTGTTGATGTTCTGTTCAGGAAGTTTTCTCCTGTACCAATGAGTTCTAGGGTATTCCCCACTTTTTTTTTTTCTAGCCGATTTAATGTGTCTGGTTTTATGTTGAGGTCTTTGATCCACTTGGACTTCAGTTTTGTGCAGGGTGATAAGTATGGATCTATTTTCATTTTTTGCTCAACCATGTTTGTAGCAGCTTTATTTGTAATAGCCAGAAGCTGGAAACAACCCAGATGCCCCTCAACTGAAGAATGGATGCAGAAACTGTGGTACATCTATACAATGGAGTATTACTCAGCAATGAAAAATAAGGAAATCATGAAATTTGCAGGTAAATGGTGGGACCTGGAAACGATCATCCTGAGTGAGTTGTCCCAGAAGCAAAAAGACACACATGGTATATACTCACTCATATAAACATACAACATAAAATAAAACCACTAAAATCTGTACATCTAAACAAACTAAGCAAAAGAGAGGACCCTAACTAAAATGTTCAATCCCCATCCTGAAAGGCAAAGAGGATGGACATCAGAAGAAAAAGAAAATAGGAAACAACCTCAGAACCTGCTACAGAGGGCCTCTGAAAGCCAGAAGAAAACAAGAAACAACCTTGAAACCTGCCACAGAGGGCCTCTGAAAGCCTCTGCAGTATAGACTGTCAAAGAAGATGCTGAGCCTGATGGCCAACTGATGGGCAGAGTAAATGGAATTTTATGTAAGAAGTGGGAAATAGTAAAAGCTGGAGGGGACGGGCACTCCACAAGCAGAGCAACAGAACAAGATAATTTGAACACAGGGAACTTCCCAGAGACTCATACTCCAACCAAGGACTATTCGTGGAGATAACCTATAACTCCTGCACAGATGTAGCCCATGGCAGTTCAGTGTCCAAGTGGGTTACATAGTAATGGGAAGAGGGACTGCCTCTGACATAATCTGATTGGCCTGCTCTTTGATCACCTCCCCCTGAGGGGGGAGCAGCCTTACCAGGCCACAGTAGAGGACAGTGCAGCCAATTTTGATGAGAACTGATAGACTAAGATCAGAAAGGAGAGGAGAACCTCCCCTATCAGTGGACTTGGGGAGTGGCATGCATGCAGAAAGGGGAGGGAGGGTGGGATCGGGAGTGGAGGAGGGAGGGGCTTATGGGGGGATACAAAATGAATAAAGTGTAATTAATAAAAAATTTTAAAAAAATCCTTCTCACCATTTCTTTACTGAGTCATTCCATGGGTTTTTACCATCTTGCCATGATACACTGTAAAAACTGCAATTTTCTTAATTGGCTCCAACCGTATGGCTTGATTTCATTTGGTAAAATTAATAAAATAAATACCGAAGTCTTTTGTCCTCCCCCAAAGGGTTGAGAAACTGTTTCAAATTCTTTGTTAGATTGCCCAAGTTCGTTATTTTCAAATGCCTGATGAACTTTAAAATGTCTCATAGCCTTGAACACATCTTTAGAAGAAATCTGTTTTTGCAATATTAAAACAAAGTATCCTTTTTAGGAAGTGAAATAACAAAGCATAACCTTAATTTTAAAAGTCAAAACCAAATTTTACCAGTGCAATCAATATCAATTTAAAATGAAACTTCTCTTCTTAGTCTAAAAGGAAACGGGATGATAAACAAAATTTATTATGACTAAGAGGTTCTATAATTTTTCTTTGCCCTGCCCCATACCACATGGCATTTTCACGGAGGAGTCACATCATTTCATGGAGGAGTCACATCACATGTCATAACAAGCCACATGGTTGTAATTTAAAAACATCTGTGCTTCTATAGATCTTACAAACATATATACACACATATAAATGTTCTAAACAAGAGTTTGAATTTAACCTTTAAACATATCCAATAACTGTTAATATATAACTAAGACATACAGAGCATATTAACCAATTAAGATCATCAGAAACATATAATGTCCGTACATACGTTTAAACAGACAGACAAAACATTTCTTACTCCATCCAAATGTAATTTCAAGCACTTTGTTCCATCAGCTTGGGCAAGCTCGTGTAGCCTGCCCCGCCATTGACTGTTTTCTACCTGTTCCATCCTGAGGCATGCTCCCACCAGTGTCCAGAGCTGCTGCAGCCTGTAGCATTGGGGGGATAGGTCAGGCAAAGTCACCACAGTGTACAGCTCGTTGTCAGCTGCCTACTGAGACTATCATAAGCAAAGAAACAAACTCATAAAAGGACAACACAAGAAAGCAATATATGGTACAATGCATGCTAAAAGAACAGAACAGATGGTCCAGTGCCTCTGACCGGAAGAAGGTGCACTTCGCAGCAGCAGCCTCTAGCTGGCCAGGGAATGATCTGGACAATTTCATCCTTGAGTCCACCCTCACATTCCAGCCCACCTGCAGCCAGAGTGTCTGCAGATTCTGCTTCAGTGGGATTGGGGTAGGCGGAATGGCTTGAGGGTGAAGGGGTCTGGAGGAACGGGATGGATTAGAGTAAGTCTATTCCATAGCTTCTGTCACAGTCCCACAGTCTCATACAAACAAAGGTTCACAAACTCAAGGAACAAAATAGACAGACAAATGCATGCAAAGTAGCTTCTAGTATTTTCTTTCTCTCCCTTCTTTCATAAGATTCCCTGCACTCAGCCCATTGTTTGGCTATGAGTCTCAGCACCTTGTGGGTAGAGTCTTTCAGAGGACATCTATGATAGGCTTCTGACCTGTTTTCTGTTTTCTTCCTCTTCTGATGTCAGTCTCGGTTGCCTTTCTGAATTAAGGTTGAGCATCTTAATCAAGAAGGGACCTCCTTTTTTTTACTAGCTTCCTTAGGTATACTGATATTAGTATGATTATCTTAGATTATATGTGTAATATCCACCTATAAGTCAGTATATACCATGTGTGTCTTTCTGCTTCTGGGATACCTCACTCAGGATGATCTTTTCTAGATCCCAACATTTGCCTGCAATTTTCATGATTTCTTTTTTTTTTTTAATTGTTCAGTAGTATTCCATTGTGTAAATGGACCACTATTTTTGTATCCATTCCTCAAATAAGGGACATCTGTATTGTTTCCAACTTTTGGCTATTATGAATAAAGCTGCTATGAACATGGTTGAGCAAATGTTCTTGTTGTATACTTGAACATCTTTTGGATATATGCCTAGGAGTGGTATAGCTGGATCTTGAAGTAGCACTATTCCTAATTGTCTGAGAAAGCACCAGATTGGTTTCCAAAGTGGTTGTACAAGTTTACATTCCCACCAACAAAGGAGGAGGGTTCCTCTTTCTCCACATCCTCTCCAGCATGTGTGGTCACTTGAGTTTTTGATCTTAGCCATTCTGATGGATGTAAAGTGGAATCTTCCAGTTGTTGTGATTTCCATTTCCCTGATGACTAAGGATTTTGAGCATTTCTTTCTTTAAGTGTTTGCCATTCAATGTTCCTCTATTGAGAATTTTCTTTTTAGCTCTGTACTCTATTTTTTAATTGGGTTAATTGATTTGTTGATGTTTAACTTAAGTTCTTTGTATATTCTGAGTATTCTCCCTCTGTCAGATATAGGGTTGGTGAAGATCCTTTCCCAATCTGTAGGCTGTCGTTTTGTTCTGATGACAATGTCCTTTGTTTTACAGAAGCTTTCCAGTTTCATGAGGTCCTGCTTATTGATTGTTGATCTTAGAGCCTGTGCTGTTGGTGTTCTGTCAGGAAGTTGTCTCCTGTACCCACTTTTTCTTCTAATAGGCTTAGTGTATCTGTTTTTTATATTGAGAGGAATCTTATGGAAGAAGGAGGAGAGGGAAAGCCCTGGAGGTGACAGGAGTGCCACAAGGAGACCAACAAAGTTAAAACCTGGGCTCAGGGGGTACTTCAGAGACCGAAACTCCAACCAAGCACCAAGAGTATTGAGAGGACCTAGACACCCTGCTCAGAGGAAGCTCATAGGCCTCTCAGTTTCAAAGTGGGTTTCCTAGTAAGGGGATTTGGGGCTGTCTGTGACATGAACTCAGTGGCTGGCTTTTTGATCACCTCCCCCTGGGAGATGCAGTCTTGCCAGACCACAGAGGAAGATGATGCAGTATGCCCTGATGAGACCTGATAGGTGAGGGTCAGACAGAAGGGGAGAAGAAGGTCCACCCCTATCAGTGGACTAGAGATTAGACATAGAGGGAGAATGGGAAGTGTGGGTGGGACTGGGAGGAGATGAGGGAGGGGTCTACAGCTGGGATATGATGTGAATAAGTTTTAATAAAATAAATAAATAAATAAATAAACAAACAAGAGATACTGATGAGGACTGTTACTTGTGTACAGGAGTTTCCAACATGGGACATAACAAAGCCCTATGTAAAAGAAAATCAAACAGATACACAACAAAAAAACCCCAAATAACAAAAAATAAAATAAAACAAAATAAAACACAGGCCTGGTCTTTGACTGAGGCAGGAGTGTCTAGAATTTGCTTTGGGCCTGACCTAATAGGTTGACCATCTATCAAAAACAGATCAACCAACAAAGAAAAATTCTACTAGCAATGATAAATTAACCTAACTGAATTTTCAGTATTTCATTGCAGAAGTTATTTTTATTAAATTATGGCTGTCATGGAACTGGAATCTATACATCCCAGGAGTGGATTAAATCTATAAATCACATTCCTGGTGTTTATATAGCTCCTAAGAGCAAAATGTTTTGACTTATAACCTAAAAGTTATATATAATCCTTTTGCCCAGTATTGCTCTGTTTCTGTACCTTCAACTCTCTTAAGGAAGATTACAATAAATCTCATCAACTTTTTTTAGTCTTTCTTTTTCATTTTTCTTTTTCTTTTTGGTTTTCAAGACAGGGGTTCTCTGTGTAACAGCCCTGGCTCTCCTAAAGCTTACTCTGAAGCTGGCCTCAAACTCACAGAGATCTGCCTGCCACTGCCTCCCAAGTGCTGGGATTAAAGGCATGTGCCACCACTATCAGACAATCTCTCCATCTCACCAACTGTTATGGTGGTATTGATAGAATGATTCAAAGTGAAGTTTCCTCCTGCTGACGTTTATGCAAATGGCTTCAAGGAATTTTGGCTTCCTTGCTAGGTAACTCAACCACTTTCTTAACTCTAAGAGCCTGAAAGAAGTTTCAGCAATTGCTTTAGTTGTGGGGCTCCAACATGCTCCACCAAAGAGCATAGTCAACAAAATTGTGAACCTTGAAGGCTTGTCCACTTCCAGCCAAGGCTCATTAAAGTTTTCTCTAGAACTCTGGGGCTGAGTTCAATTCTCCCATTTCACCTCCAATCACAGGTCTTGAAGTTCTGAAGTCTTGGCTTCCAGACAGTATCCTTAGCCTGCCTCATGAAGCTTCTACCTTCTTTCTGTCTGTCTCCTGCATTTGACTATTCTCAAGAACATTAACCTCGCACACCTGAAAATATTGTTGAGCAACACGATGTTATTTCTCCAAAAAGTTGGGGAATTGAGGAATTTTCTCTAGGACTTTTCTGGGCAATGTGATCACGAGACCTCAGCTGAATCTGATCCACAACCATGTACTTCTCTGGCTGCCCCTGTGGAAACTAGCCATCCCCTGGCAGCTCAGAGCCTGGTGACATCTGTTGGGACCTGCCTACTCCTTTAACATAGCTGTAGCCATTTTTACTTTAGGCCCACCAGTCATCTCAGCTTGTTGCTGATATAAAAGAATCTCTGTGCAAAATCAGGTGGACCATAAACTATGTTAAGGTTCATTGAGAAACTCTGTGGCCTTGTTTTGTTGTACCTTGAAATTCCCCAACCATAATCACAACAGGCCCCTGCTGCCAAGAATAATCTTAAGGTTAGCTAGAAGTGCTTGTCTAGTTAGCAAAAATAATTTGAGTCAGAGCCAACCACCCTGTTTCACTGTACAAGCTCCCTGTATGAGCTAATTATTGTTTTTGCCTTTATAAGTTGCCTCTGAAAAATATTCACAATCACAGTTCAGCTCCCAAGTCTAGGCTGTGTCTGGAGGTGTGAATTCAATAAACCATCCTTATCTGACTGAGATCCGTGTCTGAGTGCTTTGTGTAGCTTTTCCTGAACTCCAAAAATATCTACCCCAACAATTTTAAACAGTGATGACATCTGAATACTGTAGTGCCCTCAGGACAATCCTCACACAGAACCCAAAAGCACTCCTACAACCAAAAGCTATCAGGTTCCATTTTGGAGAGCCAAATGAGGATTTTGCTTTAAATCAGCAAGTTGTGTTAGCTGACCAGACACAATCAGCAGTAGGCCCTCAGCTGATGAAGCTCAACAACACCCCCAACACATCCTTCACTGATTCCTATAAGACAGCAGTCCCTGACACTAGGGAGACACTACAATGAAGGTATGAAATCAGTAAAGATCCTGAGTGCTAACAAGACTCTTCTAATCCACAGTGCAGCCAGAACCCATCTCTTCCCAATCTTGGGAATTAATTGTCAGTATTCTTTCAAGAAAAGGACAGAATGTTGAGATCGCTGAAGGGTGTTGTAGCATATTTTCATTTTACTTTTCGTATCATTCGTTGGCCAGCTCCACACTTAAAAAAAAAATGCCAGGGCTATTTTTAGTGAAAGAATCCAACTGGCCAGGAACTGTAGAAGGTAGAAAAGGCCAGAGATACTTTAATGATACATGGCCGAAGTTTCTGATTGCCTGAGATTCCCTGGAAGACACATCCACTCTGAACACTGTTCTCAAATGAAACTTCCTGCCTTCAGGGTTAGGGTAAGACCTTTTCTAATAAAACACCACAAGCAGCTATTTCTTGACATAGTGGTTAACAGTTCTGTCAAACATACAGATAAACAAAAACACAGAGAGAAAAATTTTAGGAAAATCTTCAAGGGGTTTAGAATATGTTTACTGAGATTTTAGCAAGTCAAAATGTACAAAAAGTGCCCAGCCTAGGCTTTCGCTTTGGAAAAGATAAAAGGCCTAAATACTCATTTTTGATTAGAGCTTTCTGGCCCCCAAAACCAGGAAATGAATGCTAGAGCATGCTGAGCATTTAACTTATATCACAGCCCAGAACAGCCCATGCACAAGTACTGAATGCATTTCTTTCTTTCCTTCCTTCTTACTTTCTTTCCTTCTTACTTTCTTTGCTTTCTTTCTTTCTTTCTTTCTTTCTTTCTTTCTTTCTTTCTTTCTTCTTTCTGACAGGTTTCCCTGGGTAGCTTTGGCTTTCCTGAACTCACTAGGCTAGCTTCAAACTCACAGAGAGTCCCCTGCCTCTGCCTCCCTGAGTACTGGGATTATAGGCATGGACCACCATGCCTAGTCTGAATGCATTTTGACATGACAATTATTACAAACAAGTGAAGGTCTCCTTCTGGACTCTGTTATATTCCAGCAATCAAAATATTTTTATGCTCATAATACACTGTTCAACTACTGTAAGTTATGCACTGACTGTTTACTTCTCCCTAAATTTCTTACTTTTAAATGTAATCCCCAATAACACATTATTAAGAAGTGGGCCTTGGAAATAAAACTAAGTTATATGGAGGTATCACAAATGGGATTCAAGATCTTATGACCTATACTTTTCCTGCTGTGTAAAGATTTCACAGTAAGTCAGCAGTCTATAAACATGGAACTCTCAAAAACCTTTACTGTTTAAAAGTCACTTGAGGAACATGTCCTGTTTTCTCCCTCTTCTGATGTCCATCCCATTTGCCTTTCTGAATGAAGATTGAGCATCTTATCCAGGGTCAGGAGCCTACTAGAGAGGGCTCTGAAAGGCTCTACCCACCAGGGTATCAAAACAAATGCTGAGACTCATAGCGAAACTTTGGGCAGAGTGCAGGAAATCTTATGAAAGAAGAGGGAGCTCGAAAGTCCTGGATGGAATAAGAGCTCCACAAGAAAAACAACAGAACCAAAAAAATCTGGGCCCAGGGGTCTTTTGTGATACTGATGCTCTAAACAAGGATCATGAATAGAGATAACGATAACGTAGAACTTCTGCATAGATGTAGCCCATGCAGCTCAGTGTCTAAGAGGGTTCCCCAGGAATAGGAATAGGAATAGGAATAGGAATAGGAATAGGAATAGGAA